>NW_027125305.1:0-132000 GCF_033026475.1 Channa argus
GCTGTTGCAATGATATTTCCATGCTGAACTGAGTTGTTCTGGCTCAAATATGAAGGCAAACCCACTTTCCTTTCAGTATTTTGCTGCATTTGGCAGAAACAGGCATATTTGCTCATTCGGCCTGAAAATGCTTTTAAGCGCATAAAAACTTACACTCTTGATTTCTGGCTAAATAAAAGCTGTTGCAATGATATTTCCATGCTGAAATGAGTTGTTCTGGCTCAAATATGAATTCAAACCCACTTTCCTTTCAGTATTTTGCTGCATTTGGCAGAAACAGGCATATTTGCTCATTCGGCCTGAAAATGCTTTTAAGCACAAAAAACTTACACTCTTGATTTCTGGCTAAATAAAAGCTGCTGCAATGATATTTCCATGCTGAACTGAGTTGTTCTGGCTCAAATATGAAGGCAAACCCACTTTCCTTTCAGTATTTTGCTGCAATTGGCAAAAATCAGCTCATTCGGCCTGAAAATGCTTTGAAGCGCATAAAAACTTACACTCTTGATTTCTGGCTAAATAAAAGCTGTTGCAATGATATTTCCATGCTGAACCGAGTTGTTCTGTCTCAAATATGAAGGCAAACCCACTTTCCTTTCAGTATTTTGCTGCATTTGGCAGAAATCAGCTCATTCGGCCTGAAAATGCTTTTAAGCGCATAAAAACTTACACTCTTGATTTCTGGCTAAATAAAAGCTGTTGCAATGATATTTCCATGCTGAACTGAGTTGTTCTGGCTCAAATATGAAGGCAAACCCACTTTCCTTTCAGTATTTTGCAGCATTTGGCAGAAACAGGCATATTTGATCATTCGGCCTGAAAATGCTTTTAAGCGCATAAAAACTTACACTCTCGATTTCTGGCTAAATAAAAGCTGTTGCAATGATATTTCCCTGGTGAACTGAGTTGTTCTGGCTCAAATATGAAGGCAATCCCACTTTCCTTTCAGTATTTTGCTGCATTTGGCAGAAACAGGCATATTTGCTCATTCGGCCTGAAAATGCTTTTAAGCACAAAAAACTTACACTCTTGATTTCTGGCTAAATAAAAGCTGTTGCAATGATATTTCCATGCTGAACTGAGTTGTTCTGGCTCAAATATGAAGGCAAACCCACTTTCCTTTCAGTATTTTGCTGCATTTGGCAGAAATCAGCTCATTCGGCCTGAAAATGCTTTTAAGCGCATAAAAACTTACACTCTTGATTTCTGGCTAAATAAAAGCTGTTGCAATGATATTTCCATGCTGAACTGAGTTGTTCTGGCTCAAATATGAAGGCAAACCCACTTTCCTTTCAGTATTTTGCTGCATTTGGCAGAAACAGGCACATTTGCACATTCGGCCTGAAAATGCTTTTAAGCGCATAAAAACTTACACTCTTATATTCTGGCTAAATAAAAGCTGTTGCAATGATATTTCCATGCTGAACTGAGTTGTTCTGGCTCAAATATGAAGGCAAACCCATTTTCCTTTCAGTATTTTGCTGCATTTGGCAGAAACAGGCATATTTGCTCATTCGCCTGAAAATGCTTTTAAGCGCATAAAAACTTACACTCTTGATTTCTGGCTAAATAAAAGCTGTTGCAATGATATTTCCATGCTGAACTGAATTGTTCTGGCTCAAATATGAAGGCAAACCCACTTTCCTTTCAGTATTTTGCTGCATTTGGCAGAAACAGGCATATTTGCTCATTCGGCCTGAAAATGCTTTTAAGCGCATAAAAACTTACACTCTTGATTTCTGGCTAAATAAAAGCTGTTGCAATGATATTTCCATGCTGAACTGAGTTGTTCTGGCTCAAATATGAAGGCAAACCCACTTTCCTTTCAGTATTTTGCTGCATTTGGCAGAAATCAGCTCATTCGGCCTGAAAATGCTTTTAAGCACATAAAAACTTACACTCTTGATTTCTGGCTAAATAAAAGCTGTTGCAATGATATTTCCATGCTGAACTGAGTTGTTCTGGCTCAAATATGAAGGCAAACCCACTTTCCTTTCAGTATTTTGCTGCATTTGGCAGAAACAGGCATATTTGCTCATTCGGCCTGAAGATGCTTTTAAGCGCATAAAAACTTACACTCTTGATTTCTGGCGAAATAAAAGCTGTTGCAATGATATTTCCATGCTGAACTGAGTTGTTCTGGCTCAAATATGAACGCAAACCCACTTTCCTTTCAGTATTTTGCTGCATTTGGCAGAAATAGGCATATTTGCTCATTCGGCCTGAAAATGCTTTTAAGCGCATAAAAACTTACACTCTTGATTTCTGGCTAAATAAAAGCTGTTGCAATAATATTTCCATGCTGAACTGGATTGTTCTGGCTCAAATATGAAGGCAAACCCACTTTCCTTTCAGTATTTTGCTGCATTTGGCAGAAACAGGCATATTTGCTCATTCGGCCTGAAAATGCTTTTAAGCGCATAAAAACGTACACTCTTGATTTCTGGCGAAATAAAAGCTGTTGCAATGATATTTCCATGCTGAACTGAGTTGTTCTGGCTCAAATATGAAGGCAAACCCACTTTCCTTTCAGTATTTTGCTGCATTTGGCAGAAACAGGCATATTTGCTCATTCGGCTTGAAAATGCTTTTAAGCGCATAAAAACTTACACTCTTGATTTCTGGCTAAATAAAAGCTGTTGCAATGATATTTCCATGCTGAACTGAGTTGTTCTGGCTCAAATATGAAGGCAAACCCACTTTCCTTTCAGTATTTTGCTGCATTTGGCAGAAACAGGCATATTTGCTCATTCGGCCTGAAAATGCTTTTAAGCGCATAAAAACGTACACTCTTGTATTCTGGCTAAATAAAAGCTGTTGCAATGATATTTCCATGCCGAACTGAGTTGTTCTGGCTCAAATATGAAAGAAAACCCACTTTCCTTTCAGTATTTTGCTGCATTTGGCAGAAATCAGCTCATTCGGCCTGAAAATGCTTTTAAGCACATAAAAACTTACACTCTTGATTTCTGGCTAAATAAAAGCTGTTGCAATGATATTTCCATGCTGAACCGAGTTGTTCTGGCTCAAATATGAAGGCAAACCCACTTTCCTTTCAGTATTTTGCTGCAATTGGCAGAAACAGGCATATTTGCTCATTCGGCCTGAAAATGCTTTTAAGCGCATAAAAACTTACACTCTTGATTTCTGGCTAAATAAAAGCTGTTGCAATGATATTTCCATGCTGAACTGAGTTGTTCTGGCTCAAATATGAAGGCAAACCCACTTTCCTTTCAGTATTTTGCTGGATTTGACAGAAACAGGCATATTTGCTCATTCGGCCTGAAAATGCTTTTAAGCGCATAAAAACTTACACTCTTGATTTCTGGCTAAATAAAAGCTGTTGCAATGATATTTCCATGCTGAAGTGAGTTGTTCTGGCTCAAATATGAAGGCAAACCCACTTTCCTTTCAGTATTTTGCTGCATTTGGCAGAAACAGGCATATTTGCTCATTCGGCCTGAAAATGCTTTTAAGCGCATAAAAACTTACACTCTTGATTTCTGGCTAAATAAAAGCTGTTGCAATGATATTTCCATGCTGAACTGAGTTGTTCTGGCTCAAATATGAAGGCAAACCCACTTTCCTTTCAGTATTTTGCTGCATTTGGCAGAAACAGGCATATTTGCTCATTCGGCCTGAAAATGCTTTTAAGCGCATAAAAAGTTACACTCTTGATTTCTGGCTAAATAAAAGCTGTTGCAATGATATTTCCATGCTGAACTGAGTTGTTCTGGCTCAAATATGAAGGAAAACCCACTTTCCTTTCAGTATTTTGCTGCATTTGGCAGAAATCAGCTCATTCGGCCTGAAAATGCTTTTAAGCACATAAAAACTTACACTCTTGATTTCTGGCTAAATAAAAGCTGTTGCAATGATATTTCCATGCTGAACTGAGTTGTTCTGGCTCAAATATGAAGGAAAACCCACTTTCCTTTCAGTATTTTGCTGCATTTGGCAGAAATCAGCTCATTCGGCCTGAAAATGCTTTTAAGCGCATAAAAACTTACACTCTTGATTTCTGGCTAAATAAAAGCTGTTGCAATGATATTTCCATGCTGAACTGAGTTGTTCTGGCTCAAATATGAAGGCAAACCCACTTTCCTTTCAGTATTTTGCTGCATTTGGCAGAAACAGGCATATTTGCTCATTCGGCCTGAAAATGCTTTTAAGCGCATAAAAACTTACACTCTTGATTTCTGGCTAAATAAAAGCTGTTGCAATGATATTTCCATGCTGAACTGAGTTGTTCTGGCTCAAATATGAACGCAAACCCACTTTCCTTTCAGTATTTTGCTGCATTTGGCAGAAATAGGCATATTTGCTCATTCGGCCTGAAAATGCTTTGAAGCGCATAAAAACTTACACTCTTGATTTCTGGCTAAATAAAAGCTGTTGCAATAATATTTCCATGCTGAACTGAGTTGTTCTGGCTCAAATATGAAGGCAAACCCACTTTCCTTTCAGTATTTTGCTGCATTTGGCAGAAACAGGCATATTTGCTCATTCGGCCTGAAAATGCTTTTAAGCGCATAAAAACTTACACTCTTGATTTCTGGCGAAATAAAAGCTGTTGCAATGATATTTCCATGCTGAACTGAGTTGTTCTGGCTCAAATATGAACGCAAACCCACTTTCCTTTCAGTATTTTGCTGCATTTGGCAGAAATCAGCTCATTCGGCCTGAAGATGCTTTTAAGCACATAAAAACTTACACTCTTGATTTCTGGCTAAATAAAAGCTGTTGCAATGATATTTCCATGCTGAACTGAGTTGTTCTGGCTCAAATATGAAGGCAAACCCACTTTCCTTTCAGTATTTTGCTGCATTTGGCAGAAATCAGCTCATTCGGCCTGAAAATGCTTTTAAGCGCATAAAAACTTACACTCTTGATTTCTGGCTAAATAAGAGCTGTTGCAATGATATTTCCATGCTGAACTGAGTTGTTCTGGCTCAAATATGAAGGCAAACCCACTTTCCTTTCAGTATTTTGCTGCATTTGGCAGAAACAGGCATATTTGCTCATTCGGCCTGAAAATGCTTTTAAGCGCATAAAAACTTACACTCTTGATTTCTGGCTAAATAAAAGCTGTTGCAATGATATTTCCATGCTGAACTGAGTTGTTCTGGCTCAAATATGAAGGCAAACCCACTTTCCTTTCAGTACTTTGCTGCACTTGGCAGAAATCAGCTCATTCGGCCTGAAAATGCTTTTAAGCGCATAAAAACTTACACTCTTGATTTCTGGCTAAATAAAAGCTGTTGCAATGATATTTCCATGCTGAACTGAGTTGTTCTGGCTCAAATATGAAGGCAAACTCACTTTCCTTTCAGTATTTTGCTGCATTTGGCAGAAACAGGCATATTTGCTCATTCGGCCTGAAAATGCTTTTAAGCGCATAAAAACTTACACTCTTGATTTCTGGCTAAATAAAAGCTGTTGCAATGATATTTCCATGCTGAACTGAGTTGTTCTGGCTCAAATATGAAGGCAAACCCACTTTCCTTTCAGTATTTTGCTGCATTTGGCAGAAACAGGCATATTTGCTCATTCGGCCTGAAAATGCTTTTAAGCACAAAAAACTTACACTCTTGATTTCTGGCTAAATAAAAGCTGTTGCAATGATATTTCCATGCTGAACTGAGTTGTTCTGGCTCAAATATGAAGGCAAACCCACTTTCCTTTCAGTATTTTGCTGCATTTTGCAGAAATCATTTTATTCGGCCTGAAAGTGCTTTTAAGCGCATAAAAACTTATACTCTTGATTTCTGGCTAAATAAAAGCTGTTGCAATGATATTTCCATGCTGAACTGAGTTGTTCTGGCTCAAATATGAAGGCAAACTCACTTTCCTTTCAGTATTTTGCTGCATTTGGCAGAAACAGGCATATTTGCTCATTCGGCCTGAAAATGCTTTTAAGCGCATAAAAACTTACACTCTTGATTTCTGGCTAAATAAAAGCTGTTGCAATGATATTTCCATGCTGAACTGAGTTGTTCTGGCTCAAATATGAAGGCAAACCCACTTTCCTTTCAGTATTTTGCTGCATTTGGCAGAAACAGGCATATTTGCTCATTCGGCCTGAAAATGCTTTTAAGCGCATAAAAACTTACACTCTTGATTTCTGGCTAAATAAAAGCTGTTGCAATGATATTTCCATACTGAACCGAGTTGTTCTGGCTCAAATATGAAGGCAAACCCACTTTCCTTTCAGTATTTTGCTGCATTTGGCAGAAACAGGCATATTTGCTCATTCGGCCTGAAAATGCTTTTAAGCGCATAAAAACTTACACTCTTGATTTCTGGCTAAATAAAAGCTGTTGCAATGATATTTCCATGCTGAACCGAGTTGTTCTGGCTCAAATATGAAGGCAAACCCACTTTCCTTTCAGTATTTTGCTGCATTTGGCAGAAACAGGCATATTTGCTCATTCGGCCTGAAAATGCTTTTAAGCGCATAAAAACTTACACTCTTGATTTCTGGCTAAATAAAAGCTGTTGCAATGATATTTCCATGCTGAACTGAGTTGTTCTGGCTCAAATATGAACGCAAACCCACTTTCCTTTCAGTATTTTGCTGCATTTGGCAGAAATAGGCATATTTGCTCATTCGGCCTGAAAATGCTTTGAAGCGCATAAAAACTTACACTCTTGATTTCTGGCTAAATAAAAGCTGTTGCAATAATATTTCCATGCTGAACTGAGTTGTTCTGGCTCAAATATGAAGGCAAACCCACTTTCCTTTCAGTATTTTGCTGCATTTGGCAGAAACAGGCATATTTGCTCATTCGGCCTGAAAATGCTTTTAAGCGCATAAAAACTTACACTCTTGATTTCTGGCTAAATAAAAGCTGTTGCAATGATATTTCCATGCTGAACTGAGTTGTTCTGGCTCAAATATGAAGGCAAACCCATTTTCCTTTCAGTATTTTGCTGCATTTGGCAGAAATCAGCTCATTCGGCCTGAAAATGCTTTTAAGCACATAAAAACATACACTCTTGATTTCTGGCTAAATAAAAGCTGTTGCAATGATATTTCCATGCTGAACTGAGTTGTTCTGGCTCAAATATGAAGTCAAACCCACTTTCCTTTCAGTATTTTGCTGCATTTGGCAGAAACAGGCATATTTGCTCATTCGGCCTGAAAATGCTTTTAAGCGCATAAAAACTTACACTCTTGATTTCTGGCTAAATAAAAGCTGTTGCAATGACATTTCCATGCTGAACTGAGTTGTTCTGGCTCAAATATGAAGGCAAACCCACTTTCCTTTCAGTATTTTGCTGCATTTGGCAGAAACAGGCATATTTGCTCATTCGGCCTGAAAATGCTTTTAAGCGCAAAAAAACTTACACTCTTGATTTCTGGCTAAATAAAAGCTGTTGCAATGATATTTCCATGCTAAACTGAGTTGTTCTGGCTCAAATATGAAGGAAAACCCACTTTCCTTTCAGTATTTTGCTGCATTTGGCAGAAACAGGCATATTTGCTCATTCGGCCTGAAAATGCTTTTAAGCGCATAAAAACTTACACTCTTGATTTCTGGCGAAATAAAAGCTGTTGCAATGATATTTCCATGCTGAACTGAGTTGTTCTGGCTCAAATATGAAGGCAAGCCCACTTTCCTTTCAGTATTTTGCTGCATTTGGCAGAAACAGGCATATTTGCTCATTCGGCCTGAAAATGCTTTTAAGCGCATAAAAACTTACACTCTTGATTTCTGGCTAAATAAAAGCTGTTGCAATGATATTTCCATGCTGAACTGAGTTGTTCTGGCTCAAATATGAAGGCAAACCCACTTCCCTTTCAGTATTTTGCTGCATTTGGCAGAAACAGGCATATTTGCTCATTCGGCCTGAAAATGCTTTTAAGCGCATAAAAACTTACACTCTTGATTTCTGGCTAAATAAAAGCTGTTGCAATGATATTTCCATGCTGAACTGAGTTGTTCTGGCTCAAATATGAAGGCAAACCCACTTTCCTTTCAGTATTTTGCTGCATTTTGCAGAAACAGGCATATTTGCTCATTCGGCCTGAAAATGCTTTTAAGCACAAAAAACTTACACTCTTGATTTCTGGCTAAATAAAAGCTGTTGCAATGATATTTCCATGCTGAACTGAGTTGTTCTGGCTCAAATATGAAGGCAAACCCACTTTCCTTTCAGTATTTTGCTGCATTTGGCAGAAATCATTTTATTCGGCCTGAAAGTGCTTTTAAGCGCATAAAAACTTACACTCTTGATTTCTGGCTAAATAAAAGCTGTTGCAATGATATTTCCATGCTGAACTGAGTTGTTCTGGCTCAAATATGAAGGCAAACCCACTTTCCTTTCAGTATTTTGCTGCAATTTGCAGAAACAGGCATATTTGCTCATTCGGCCTGAAAATGCTTTTAAGCACAAAAAACTTACACTCTTGATTTCTGGCTAAATAAAAGCTGTTGCAATGATATTTCCATGCTGAACTGAGTTGTTCTGGCTCAAATATGAAGGCAAACCCACTTTCCTTTCAGTATTTTGCTGCATTTGGCAGAAATCATTTTATTCGGCCTGAAAGTGCTTTTAAGCGCATAAAAACTTACACTCTTGATTTCTGGCTAAATAAAAGCTGTTGCAATGATATTTCCATGCTGAACTGAGTTGTTCTGGCTCAAATATGAAGGCAAACCCACTTTCCTTTCAGTATTTTGCTGCATTTGGCAGAAATCAGCTCATTCGGCCTGAAGATGCTTTTAAGCACATAAAAACTTACACTCTTGATTTCTGGCTAAATAAAAGCTGTTGCAATGATATTTCCATGCTGAACTGAGTTGTTCTGGCTCAAATATGAAGGCAAACCCACTTTCCTTTCAGTATTTTGCTGCATTTGGCAGAAATCAGCTCATTCGGCCTGAAAATGCTTTTAAGCGCATAAAAACTTACACTCTTGATTTCTGGCTAAATAAGAGCTGTTGCAATGATATTTCCATGCTGAACTGAGTTGTTCTGGCTCAAATATGAAGGCAAACCCACTTTCCTTTCAGTATTTTGCTGCATTTGGCAGAAACAGGCATATTTGCTCATTCGGCCTAAAAATGCTTTTAAGCGCATAAAAACTTACACTCTTGATTTCTGGCTAAATAAAAGCTGTTGCAATGATATTTCCATGCTGAACTGAGTTGTTCTGGCTCAAATATGAAGGCAAACCCACTTTCCTTTCAGTACTTTGCTGCACTTGGCAGAAATCAGCTCATTCGGCCTGAAAATGCTTTTAAGCGCATAAAAACTTACACTCTTGATTTCTGGCTAAATAAAAGCTGTTGCAATGATATTTCCATGCTGAACTGAGTTGTTCTGGCTCAAATATGAAGGCAAACTCACTTTCCTTTCAGTATTTTGCTGCATTTGGCAGAAACAGGCATATTTGCTCATTCGGCCTGAAAATGCTTTTAAGCGCATAAAAACTTACACTCTTGATTTCTGGCTAAATAAAAGCTGTTGCAATGATATTTCCATGCTGAACTGAGTTGTTCTGGCTCAAATATGAAGGCAAACCCACTTTCCTTTCAGTATTTTGCTGCATTTGGCAGAAACAGGCATATTTGCTCATTCGGCCTGAAAATGCTTTTAAGCACAAAAAACTTACACTCTTGATTTCTGGCTAAATAAAAGCTGTTGCAATGATATTTCCATGCTGAACTGAGTTGTTCTGGCTCAAATATGAAGGCAAACCCACTTTCCTTTCAGTATTTTGCTGCATTTTGCAGAAATCATTTTATTCGGCCTGAAAGTGCTTTTAAGCGCATAAAAACTTATACTCTTGATTTCTGGCTAAATAAAAGCTGTTGCAATGATATTTCCATGCTGAACTGAGTTGTTCTGGCTCAAATATGAAGGCAAACTCACTTTCCTTTCAGTATTTTGCTGCATTTGGCAGAAACAGGCATATTTGCTCATTCGGCCTGAAAATGCTTTTAAGCGCATAAAAACTTACACTCTTGATTTCTGGCTAAATAAAAGCTGTTGCAATGATATTTCCATGCTGAACTGAGTTGTTCTGGCTCAAATATGAACGCAAACCCACTTTCCTTTCAGTATTTTGCTGCATTTGGCAGAAATAGGCATATTTGCTCATTCGGCCTGAAAATGCTTTGAAGCGCATAAAAACTTACACTCTTGATTTCTGGCTAAATAAAAGCTGTTGCAATAATATTTCCATGCTGAACTGAGTTGTTCTGGCTCAAATATGAAGGCAAACCCACTTTCCTTTCAGTATTTTGCTGCATTTGGCAGAAACAGGCATATTTGCTCATTCGGCCTGAAAATGCTTTTAAGCGCATAAAAACTTACACTCTTGATTTCTGGCTAAATAAAAGCTGTTGCAATGATATTTCCATGCTGAACTGAGTTGTTCTGGCTCAAATATGAAGGCAAACCCACTTTCCTTTCAGTATTTTGCTGCATTTGGCAGAAATCAGCTCATTCGGCCTGAAAATGCTTTTAAGCACATAAAAACATACACTCTTGATTTCTGGCTAAATAAAAGCTGTTGCAATGATATTTCCATGCTGAACTGAGTTGTTCTGGCTCAAATATGAAGTCAAACCCACTTTCCTTTCAGTATTTTGCTGCATTTGGCAGAAACAGGCATATTTGCTCATTCGGCCTGAAAATGCTTTTAAGCGCATAAAAACTTACACTCTTGATTTCTGGCTAAATAAAAGCTGTTGCAATGACATTTCCATGCTGAACTGAGTTGTTCTGGCTCAAATATGAAGGCAAACCCACTTTCCTTTCAGTATTTTGCTGCATTTGGCAGAAACAGGCATATTTGCTCATTCGGCCTGAAAATGCTTTTAAGCGCAAAAAAACTTACACTCTTGATTTCTGGCTAAATAAAAGCTGTTGCAATGATATTTCCATGCTAAACTGAGTTGTTCTGGCTCAAATATGAAGGAAAACCCACTTTCCTTTCAGTATTTTGCTGCATTTGGCAGAAACAGGCATATTTGCTCATTCGGCCTGAAAATGCTTTTAAGCGCATAAAAACTTACACTCTTGATTTCTGGCGAAATAAAAGCTGTTGCAATGATATTTCCATGCTGAACTGAGTTGTTCTGGCTCAAATATGAAGGCAAGCCCACTTTCCTTTCAGTATTTTGCTGCATTTGGCAGAAACAGGCATATTTGCTCATTCGGCCTGAAAATGCTTTTAAGCGCATAAAAACTTACACTCTTGATTTCTGGCTAAATAAAAGCTGTTGCAATGATATTTCCATGCTGAACTGAGTTGTTCTGGCTCAAATATGAAGGCAAACCCACTTTCCTTTCAGTATTTTGCTGCATTTGGCAGAAATCAGCTCATTCGGCCTGAAAATGCTTTTAAGCACATAAAAACTTACACTCTTGATTTCTGGCTAAATAAAAGCTGTTGCAATGATATTTCCATGCTGAACTGAGTTGTTCTTGCTCAAATATGAAGGAAAACCCACTTTCCTTTCAGTATTTTGCTGCATTTGGCAGAAATCAGCTCATTCGGCCTGAAAATGCTTTTAAGCGAATAAAAACTTACACTCTTGATTTCTTGCTAAATAAAAGCTGTTGCAATGATATTTCCATGCTGAACTGAGTTGTTCTGGCTCAAATATGAAGGCAAACCCACTTTCCTTTCAGTATTTTGCTGCATTTGGCAGAAACAGGCATATTTGCTCATTCGGCCTGAAAATGCTTTTAAGCGCATAAAAACTTACACTCTTGATTTCTGGCTAAATAAAAGCTGTTGCAATGATATTTCCATGCTGAACTAAGTTGTTCTGGCTCAAATATGAAGGCAGACACACTTTCCTTTCAGTATTTTGCTGCATTTGGCAGAAACAGGCATATTTGCTCATTCGGCCTGAAAATGCTTTTAAGCGCATAAAAACGTACACTCTTGTATTCTGGCTAAATAAAAGCTGTTGCAATGATATTTCCATGATGAACTGAGTTGTTCTGGCTCAAATATGAAGGAAAACCCACTTTCCTTTCAGTATTTTGCTGCATTTGGCAGAAATCAGCTCATTCGGCCTGAAAATGCTTTTAAGCACAAAAAACTTACACTCTTGATTTCTGGCTAAATAAAAGCTGTTGCAATGATATTTCCATGCTGAAATGAGTTGTTCTGGCTCAAATATGAAGGCAAACCCACTTTCCTTTCAGTATTTTGCTGCATTTGGCAGAAACAGGCATATTTGCTCATTCAGCCTGAAAATGCTTTTAAGCGCATAAAAACTTACACTCTTGATTTCTGGCTAAATAAAAGCTGTTGCAATGATATTTCCATGCTGAACTGAGTTGTTCTGGCTCAAATATGAAGGAAAACCCACTTTCCTTTCAGTATTTTGCTGCATTTGGCAGAAATCAGCTCATTCGGCCTGAAAATGCTTTTAAGCACAAAAAACTTACACTCTTGATTTCTGGCTAAATAAAAGCTGTTGCAATGATATTTCCATGCTGAACTGGGTTGTTCTGGCTCAAATATGAAGGCAAACCCACTTTCCTTTCAGTATTTTGCTGCATTTGGCAGAAATCAGCTCATTCGGCCTGAAAATGCTTTTAAGCGCATAAAAACTTACACTCTTGATTTCTGGCTAAATAAAAGCTGTTGCAATGATATTTCCATGCTGAAATGAGTTGTTCTGGCTCAAATATGAATTCAAACCCACTTTCCTTTCAGTATTTTGCTGCATTTGGCAGAAATCAGCTCATTCGGCCTGAAAATGCTTTTAAGCACAAAAAACTTACACTCTTGATTTCTGGCTAAATAAAAGCTGCTGCAATGATATTTCCATGCTGAACTGAGTTGTTCTGGCTCAAATATGAAGGCAAACCCACTTTCCTTTCAGTATTTTGCTGCATTTGGCAGAAATCAGCTCATTCGGCCTGAAAATGCTTTTAAGCGCATAAAAACTTACACTCTTGATTTCTGGCTAAATAAAAGCTGTTGCAATGATATTTCCATGCTGAACCGAGTTGTTCTGTCTCAAATATGAAGGCAAACCCACTTTCCTTTCAGTATTTTGCTGCATTTGGCAGAAATCAGCTCATTCGGCCTGAAAATGCTTTTAAGCGCATAAAAACTTACACTCTTGATTTCTGGCTAAATAAAAGCTGTTGCAATGATATTTCCATGCTGAACTGAGTTGTTCTGGCTCAAATATGAAGGCAAAGCCACTTTCCTTTCAGTATTTTGCTGCATTTGGCAGAAACAGGCATATTTGATCATTCGGCCTGAAAATGCTTTTAAGCGCATAAAAACTTACACTCTTGATTTCTGGCTAAATAAAAGCTGTTGCAATGATATTTCCCTGGTGAACTGAGTTGTTCTGGCTCAAATATGAAGGCAAACCCACTTTCCTTTCAGTATTTTGCTGCATTTGGCAGAAATCAGCTCATTCGGCCTGAAAATGCTTTTAAGCGCATAAAAACTTACACTCTTGATTTGTGGCTGAAAAAAAGCTGTTGCAATTATATTTCCATGCTGAACTGAGTTGTTCTGGCTCAAATATGAAGGCAAACCCACTTTCCCTTCAGTATTTTGCTGCATTTGGCAGAAACAGGCATATTTGCTCATTCGGCCTGAAAATGCTTTTAAGCGCATAAAAACTTACACTCTTATATTCTGGCTAAATAAAAGCTGTTGCAATGATATTTCCATGCTGAACTGAGTTGTTCTGGCTCAAATATGAAGGCAAACCCACTTTCCTTTCAGTATTTTGCTGCATTTGGCAGAAACAGGCATATTTGCTCATTCGGCCTGAAAATGCTTTTAAGCGCATAAAAACTAACACTCTTGATTTCTGGCTAAATAAAAGCTGTTGCAATGATATTTCCATGCTGAACAGAGTTGTTCTGGCTCAAATATGAAGGCAAACCCACTTTCCTTTCAGTATTTTGCTGCATTTGGCAGAAACAGGCATATTTGCTCATTCGGCCTGAAAATGCTTTTAAGCGCATAAAAACTTACACTCTTGATTTCTGGCTAAATAAAAGCTGTTGCAATGATATTTCCATGCTGAACTGAGTTGTTCTGGCTCAAATATGAACGCAAATCCACTTTCCTTTCAGTATTTTGCTGCATTTGGCAGAAATAGGCATATTTGCTCATTCGGCCTGAAAATGCTTTTAAGCGCATAAAAACTTACACTCTTGATTTCTGGCTAAATAAAAGCTGTTGCAATAATATTTCCATGCTGAACTGAATTGTTCTGGCTCAAATATGAAGGCAAACCCACTTTCCTTTCAGTATTTTGCTGCATTTGGCAGAAACAGGCATATTTGCTCATTCGGCCTGAAAATGCTTTTAAGCGCATAAAAACTTACACTCTTGATTTCTGGCTAAATAAAAGCTGTTGCAATGATATTTCCATGCTGAACTGAGTTGTTCTGGCTCAAATATGAAGGCAAACCCACTTTCCTTTCAGTATTTTGCTGCATTTGGCAGAAATCAGCTCATTCGGCCTGAAAATGCTTTTAAGCACATAAAAACTTACACTCTTGATTTCTGGCTAAATAAAAGCTGTTGCAATGATATTTCCATGCTGAACTGAGTTGTTCTGGCTCAAATATGAAGGCAAACCCACTTTCCTTTCAGTATTTTGCTGCATTTGGCAGAAACAGGCATATTTGCTCATTCGGCCTGAAAATGCTTTTAAGCGCATAAAAACTTACACTCTTGTATTCTGGCTAAATAAAAGCTGTTGCAATGATATTTCCATGCTGAACTGAGTTGTTCTGGCTCAAATATGAAAGAAAACCCACTTTCCTTTCAGTATTTTGCTGCATTTGGCAGAAATCAGCTCATTCGGCCTGAAAATGCTTTTAAGCACATAAAAACTTACACTCTTGATTTCTGGCTAAATAAAAGCTGTTGCAATGATATTTCCATGCTGAACCGAGTTGTTCTGGCTCAAATATGAAGGCAAACCCACTTTCCTTTCAGTATTTTGCTGCAATTGGCAGAAACAGGCATATTTGCTCATTCGGCCTGAAAATGCTTTTAAGCGCATAAAAACTTACACTCTTGATTTCTGGCTAAATAAAAGCTGTTGCAATGATATTTCCATGCTGAACTGAGTTGTTCTGGCTCAAATATGAAGGCAAACCCACTTTCCTTTCAGTATTTTGCTGCATTTGACAGAAACAGGCATATTTGCTCATTCGGCCTGAAAATGCTTTTAAGCGCATAAAAACTTACACTCTTGATTTCTGGCTAAATAAAAGCTGTTGCAATGATATTTCCATGCTGAAGTGAGTTGTTCTGGCTCAAATATGAAGGCAAACCCACTTTCCTTTCAGTATTTTGCTGCATTTGGCAGAAACAGGCATATTTGCTCATTCGGCCTGAAAATGCTTTTAAGCGCATAAAAACTTACACTCTTGATTTCTGGCTAAATAAAAGCTGTTGCAATGATATTTCCATGCTGAACCGAGTTGTTCTGGCTCAAATATGAAGGCAAACCCACTTTCCTTTCAGTATTTTGCTGCATTTGGCAGAAACAGGCATATTTGCTCATTCGGCCTGAAAATGCTTTTAAGCGCATAAAAACTTACACTCTTGATTTCTGGCTAAATAAAAGCTGTTGCAATGATATTTCCATGCTGAACTGAGTTGTTCTGGCTCAAATATGAAGGCAAACCCACTTTCCTTTCAGTATTTTGCTGCATTTGGCAGAAACAGGCATATTTGCTCATTCGGCCTGAAAATGCTTTTAAGCGCATAAAAACTTACACTCTTGATTTCTGGCTAAATAAAAGCTGTTGCAATGATATTTCCATGCTGAACTGAGTTGTTCTGGCTCAAATATGAAGGAAAACCCACTTTCCTTTCAGTATTTTGCTGCATTTGGCAAAAATCAGCTCATTCGGCTTGAAAATGCTTTTAAGCACATAAAAACTTACACTCTTGATTTCTGGCTAAATAAAAGCTGTTGCAATGATATTTCCATGCTGAACTGAGTTGTTCTGGCTTAAATATGAAGGAAAACCCACTTTCCTTTCAGTATTTTGCTGCATTTGGCAGAAATCAGCTCATTCGGCCTGAAAATGCTTTTAAGCGCATAAAAACTTACACTCTTGATTTCTGGCTAAATAAAAGCTGTTGCAATGATATTTCCATGCTGAACTGAGTTGTTCTGGCTCAAATATGAAGGCAAACCCACTTTCCTTTCAGTATTTTGCTGCATTTGGCAGAAACAGGCATATTTTCTCATTCGGCCTGAAAATGCTTTTAAGCGCATAACAACTTACACTCTTGATTTCTGGCTAAATAACAGCTGTTGCAATGATATTTCCATGCTGAACTGAGTTGTTCTGGCTCAAATATGAAGGAAAACCCACTTTCCTTTCAGTATTTTGCTGCATTTGGCAGAAATCAGCTCATTCGGCCTGAAAATGCTTTTAAGCACAAAAAACTTACACTCTTGATTTCTGGCTAAATAAAAGCTGTTGCAGTGATATTTCCATGCTGAAATGAGTTGTTCTGGCTCAAATATGAAGGCAAACCCACTTTCCTTTCAGTATTTTGCTGCATTTGGCAGAAACAGGCATATTTGCTCATTCGGCCTGAAAATGCTTTTAAGCGCATAAAAACTTACACTCTTGATTTCTGGCTAAATAAAAGCTGTTGCAATGATATTTCCATGCTGAACTGGGTTGTTCTGGCTCAAATATGAAGGCAAACCCACTTTCCTTTCAGTATTTTGCTGCATTTGGCAGAAATCAGCTCATTCGGCCTGAAAATGCTTTTAAGCGCATAAAAACTTACACTCTTGATTTCTGGCTAAATAAGAGCTGTTGCAATGATATTTCCATGCTGAACTGAGTTGTTCTGGCTCAAATATGAAGGCAAACCCACTTTCCTTTCAGTATTTTGCTGCATTTGGCAGAAACAGGCATATTTGCTCATTCGGCCTGAAAATGCTTTTAAGCGCATAAAAACTTACACTCTTGATTTCTGGCTAAATAACAGCTGTTGCAATGATATTTCCATGCTGAACTGAGTTGTTCTGGCTCAAATATGAAGGCAAACCCACTTTCCTTTCAGTATTTTGCTGCATTTGGCAGAAACAGGCATATTTGCTCATTCGGCCTGAAAATGCTTTTAAGCGCATAAAAACTTACACTCTTGATTTCTGGCTAAATAAAAGCTGTTGCAATGATATTTCCATGCTGAAATGAGTTGTTCTGGCTCAAATATGAATTCAAACCCACTTTCCTTTCAGTATTTTGCTGCATTTGGCAGAAACAGGCATATTTGCTCATTCGGCCTGAAAATGCTTTTAAGCACAAAAAACTTACACTCTTGATTTCTGGCTAAATAAAAGCTGCTGCAATGATATTTCCATGCTGAACTGAGTTGTTCTGGCTCAAATATGAAGGCAAACCCACTTTCCTTTCAGTATTTTGCTGCATTTGGCAGAAATCAGCTCATTCGGCCTGAAAATGCTTTGAAGCGCATAAAAACTTACACTCTTGATTTCTGGCTAAATAAAAGCTGTTGCAATGATATTTCCATGCTGAACTGAGTTGTTCTGGCTCAAATATGAAGGCAAACCCACTTTCCTTTCAGTATTTTGCTGCATTTGGCAGAAATCAGCTCATTCGGCCTGAAAATGCTTTTAAGCGCATAAAAACTTACACTCTTGATTTCTGGCTAAATAAAAGCTGTTGCAATGATATTTCTATGCTGAACTGAGTTGTTCTGGCTCAAATATGAAGGCAAACCCACTTTCCTTTCAGTATTTTGCTGCATTTGGCAGAAATCAGCTCATTCGGCCTGAAAATGCTTTGAAGCGCATAAAAACTTACACTCTTGATTTCTGGCTAAATAAAAGCTGTTGCAATGATATTTCCATGCTCAACTGAGTTGTTCTGGCTCAAATATGAAGGCAAACCCACTTTCCTTTCAGTATTTTGCTGCATTTGGCAGAAACAGGCATATTTGCTCATTCGGCCTGAAAATGCTTTTAAGCGCATAAAAACTTACACTCTTGATTTCTGGCTAAATAAAAGCTGTTGCAATGATATTTCCATGCTGAACTTAGTTGTTCTGGCTCAAATATGAAGGCAAACCCACTTTCCTTTCAGTATTTTGCTGCATTTGGCAGAAATAGGCATATTTGCTCATTCGGCCTGAAAATGCTTTTAAGCGCATAAAAACTTACACTCTTGATTTCTGGCTAAATAAAAGCTGTTGCAATGATATTTCCATGCTGAACTGAGTTGTTCTGGCTCAAATATGAAGGCAAACCCACTTTCCTTTCAGTATTTTGCTGCATTTGGCAGAAATCAGCTCATTCGGCCTGAAAATGCTTTTAAGCACATAAAAACTTACACTCTTGATTTCTGGCTAAATAAAAGCTGTTGCAATGATATTTCCATGCTGAACTGAGTTGTTCTGGCTCAAATATGAAGGCAAACCCACTTTCCTTTCAGTATTTTGCTGCATTTGGCAGAAACAGGCATATTTGCTCATTCGGCCTGAAAATGCTTTTAAGCGCATAAAAACTTACACTCTTGATTTCTGGCGAAATAAAAGCTGTTGCAATGATATTTCCATGCTGAACTGAGTTGTTCTGGCTCAAATATGAACGCAAACCCACTTTCCTTTCAGTATTTTGCTGCATTTGGCAGAAATAGGCATATTTGCTCATTCGGCCTGAAAATGCTTTTAAGCGCATAAAAACTTACACTCTTGATTTCTGGCTAAATAAAAGCTGTTGCAATAATATTTCCATGCTGAACTGAATTGTTCTGGCTCAAATATGAAGGCAAACCCACTTTCCTTTCAGTATTTTGCTGCATTTGGCAGAAACAGGCATATTTGCTCATTCGGCCTGAAAATGCTTTTAAGCGCATAAAAACGTACACTCTTGATTTCTGGCGAAATAAAAGCTGTTGCAATGATATTTCCATGCTGAACTGAGTTGTTCTGGCTCAAATATGAAGGCAAACCCACTTTCCTTTCAGTATTTTGCTGCATTTGGCAGAAACAGGCATATTTGCTCATTCGGCTTGAAAATGCTTTTAAGCGCATAAAAACTTACACTCTTGATTTCTGGCTAAATAAAAGCTGTTGCAATGATATTTCCATGCTGAACTGAGTTGTTCTGGCTCAAATATGAAGGCAAACCCACTTTCCTTTCAGTATTTTGCTGCATTTGGCAGAAACAGGCATATTTGCTCATTCGGCCTGAAAATGCTTTTAAGCGCATAAAAACGTACACTCTTGTATTCTGGCTAAATAAAAGCTGTTGCAATGATATTTCCATGCCGAACTGAGTTGTTCTGGCTCAAATATGAAAGAAAACCCACTTTCCTTTCAGTATTTTGCTGCATTTGACAGAAATGAGCTCATTCGGCCTGAAAATGCTTTTAAGCACATAAAAACTTACACTCTTGATTTCTGGCTAAATAAAAGCTGTTGCAATGATATTTCCATGCTGAACCGAGTTGTTCTGGCTCAAATATGAAGGCAAACCCACTTTCCTTTCAGTATTTTGCTGCAATTGGCAGAAACAGGCATATTTGCTCATTCGGCCTGAAAATGCTTTTAAGCGCATAAAAACTTACACTCTTGATTTCTGGCTAAATAAAAGCTGTTGCAATGATATTTCCATGCTGAACTGAGTTGTTCTGGCTCAAATATGAAGGCAAACCCACTTTCCTTTCAGTATTTTGCTGGATTTGACAGAAACAGGCATATTTGCTCATTCGGCCTGAAAATGCTTTTAAGCGCATAAAAACTTACACTCTTGATTTCTGGCTAAATAAAAGCTGTTGCAATGATATTTCCATGCTGAAGTGAGTTGTTCTGGCTCAAATATGAAGGCAAACCCACTTTCCTTTCAGTATTTTGCTGCATTTGGCAGAAACAGGCATATTTGCTCATTCGGCCTGAAAATGCTTTTAAGCGCATAAAAACTTACACTCTTGATTTCTGGCTAAATAAAAGCTGTTGCAATGATATTTCCCTGGTGAACTGAGTTGTTCTGGCTCAAATATGAAGGCAAACCCACTTTCCTTTCAGTATTTTGCTGCATTTGGCAGAAACAGGCATATTTGCTCATTCGGCCTGAAAATGCTTTTAAGCGCATAAAAACTTACACTCTTGATTTCTGGCTAAATAAAAGCTGTTGCAATGATATTTCCATGCTGAACTGAGTTGTTCTGGCTCAAATATGAAGGCAAACCCACTTTCCTTTCAGTATTTTGCTGCATTTGGCAGAAACAGGCATATTTGCTCATTCGGCCTGAAAATGCTTTTAAGCGCATAAAAAGTTACACTCTTGATTTCTGGCTAAATAAAAGCTGTTGCAATGATATTTCCATGCTGAACTGAGTTGTTCTGGCTCAAATATGAAGGAAAACCCACTTTCCTTTCAGTATTTTGCTGCATTTGGCAGAAATCAGCTCATTCGGCCTGAAAATGCTTTTAAGCACATAAAAACTTACACTCTTGATTTCTGGCTAAATAAAAGCTGTTGCAATGATATTTCCATGCTGAACTGAGTTGTTCTGGCTCAAATATGAAGGAAAACCCACTTTCCTTTCAGTATTTTGCTGCATTTGGCAGAAATCAGCTCATTCGGCCTGAAAATGCTTTTAAGCGCATAAAAACTTACACTCTTGATTTCTGGCTAAATAAAAGCTGTTGCAATGATATTTCCATGCTGAACTGAGTTGTTCTGGCTCAAATATGAAGGAAAACCCACTTTCCTTTCAGTATTTTGCTGCATTTGGCAGAAACAGGCATATTTGCTCATTCGGCCTGAAAATGCTTTTAAGCGCATAAAAACTTACACTCTTGATTTCTGGCTAAATAAAAGCTGTTGCAATGATATTTCCATGCTGAACTGAGTTGTTCTGGCTCAAATATGAACGCAAACCCACTTTCCTTTCAGTATTTTGCTGCATTTGGCAGAAATAGGCATATTTGCTCATTCGGCCTGAAAATGCTTTGAAGCGCATAAAAACTTACACTCTTGATTTCTGGCTAAATAAAAGCTGTTGCAATAATATTTCCATGCTGAACTGAGTTGTTCTGGCTCAAATATGAAGGCAAACCCACTTTCCTTTCAGTATTTTGCTGCATTTGGCAGAAACAGGCATATTTGCTCATTCGGCCTGAAAATGCTTTTAAGCGCATAAAAACTTACACTCTTGATTTCTGGCTAAATAAAAGCTGTTGCAATGATATTTCCATGCTGAACTGAGTTGTTCTGGCTCAAATATGAACGCAAACCCACTTTCCTTTCAGTATTTTGCTGCATTTGGCAGAAATCAGCTCATTCGGCCTGAAGATGCTTTTAAGCACATAAAAACTTACACTCTTGATTTCTGGCTAAATAAAAGCTGTTGCAATGATATTTCCATGCTGAACTGAGTTGTTCTGGCTCAAATATGAAGGCAAACCCACTTTCCTTTCAGTATTTTGCTGCATTTGGCAGAAATCAGCTCATTCGGCCTGAAAATGCTTTTAAGCGCATAAAAACTTACACTCTTGATTTCTGGCTAAATAAGAGCTGTTGCAATGATATTTCCATGCTGAACTGAGTTGTTCTGGCTCAAATATGAAGGCAAACCCACTTTCCTTTCAGTATTTTGCTGCATTTGGCAGAAACAGGCATATTTGCTCATTCGGCCTGAAAATGCTTTTAAGCGCATAAAAACTTACACTCTTGATTTCTGGCTAAATAAAAGCTGTTGCAATGATATTTCCATGCTGAACTGAGTTGTTCTGGCTCAAATATGAAGGCAAACCCACTTTCCTTTCAGTACTTTGCTGCACTTGGCAGAAATCAGCTCATTCGGCCTGAAAATGCTTTTAAGCGCATAAAAACTTACACTCTTGATTTCTGGCTAAATAAAAGCTGTTGCAATGATATTTCCATGCTGAACTGAGTTGTTCTGGCTCAAATATGAAGGCAAACTCACTTTCCTTTCAGTATTTTGCTGCATTTGGCAGAAACAGGCATATTTGCTCATTCGGCCTGAAAATGCTTTTAAGCGCATAAAAACTTACACTCTTGATTTCTGGCTAAATAAAAGCTGTTGCAATGATATTTCCATGCTGAACTGAGTTGTTCTGGCTCAAATATGAAGGCAAACCCACTTTCCTTTCAGTATTTTGCTGCATTTGGCAGAAACAGGCATATTTGCTCATTCGGCCTGAAAATGCTTTTAAGCACAAAAAACTTACACTCTTGATTTCTGGCTAAATAAAAGCTGTTGCAATGATATTTCCATGCTGAACTGAGTTGTTCTGGCTCAAATATGAAGGCAAACCCACTTTCCTTTCAGTATTTTGCTGCATTTTGCAGAAATCATTTTATTCGGCCTGAAAGTGCTTTTAAGCGCATAAAAACTTATACTCTTGATTTTGGCTAAATAAAAGCTGTTGCAATGATATTTCCATGCTGAACTGAGTTGTTCTGGCTCAAATATGAAGGCAAACTCACTTTCCTTTCAGTATTTTGCTGCATTTGGCAGAAACAGGCATATTTGCTCATTCGGCCTGAAAATGCTTTTAAGCGCATAAAAACTTACACTCTTGATTTCTGGCTAAATAAAAGCTGTTGCAATGATATTTCCATGCTGAACTGAGTTGTTCTGGCTCAAATATGAAGGCAAACCCACTTTCCTTTCAGTATTTTGCTGCATTTGGCAGAAACAGGCATATTTGCTCATTCGGCCTGAAAATGCTTTTAAGCGCATAAAAACTTACACTCTTGATTTCTGGCGAAATAAAAGCTGTTGCAATGATATTTCCATGCTGAACTGAGTTGTTCTGGCTCAAATATGAACGCAAACCCACTTTCCTTTCAGTATTTTGCTGCATTTGGCAGAAATAGGCATATTTGCTCATTCGGCCTGAAAATGCTTTTAAGCGCATAAAAACTTACACTCTTGATTTCTGGCTAAATAAAAGCTGTTGCAATAATATTTCCATGCTGAACTGAATTGTTCTGGCTCAAATATGAAGGCAAACCCACTTTCCTTTCAGTATTTTGCTGCATTTGGCAGAAACAGGCATATTTGCTCATTCGGCCTGAAAATGCTTTTAAGCGCATAAAAACGTACACTCTTGATTTCTGGCGAAATAAAAGCTGTTGCAATGATATTTCCATGCTGAACTGAGTTGTTCTGGCTCAAATATGAAGGCAAACCCACTTTCCTTTCAGTATTTTGCTGCATTTGGCAGAAACAGGCATATTTGCTCATTCGGCTTGAAAATGCTTTTAAGCGCATAAAAACTTACACTCTTGATTTCTGGCTAAATAAAAGCTGTTGCAATGATATTTCCATGCTGAACTGAGTTGTTCTGGCTCAAATATGAAGGCAAACCCACTTTCCTTTCAGTATTTTGCTGCATTTGGCAGAAACAGGCATATTTGCTCATTCGGCCTGAAAATGCTTTTAAGCGCATAAAAACGTACACTCTTGTATTCTGGCTAAATAAAAGCTGTTGCAATGATATTTCCATGCCGAACTGAGTTGTTCTGGCTCAAATATGAAAGAAAACCCACTTTCCTTTCAGTATTTTGCTGCATTTGACAGAAATGAGCTCATTCGGCCTGAAAATGCTTTTAAGCACATAAAAACTTACACTCTTGATTTCTGGCTAAATAAAAGCTGTTGCAATGATATTTCCATGCTGAACCGAGTTGTTCTGGCTCAAATATGAAGGCAAACCCACTTTCCTTTCAGTATTTTGCTGCAATTGGCAGAAACAGGCATATTTGCTCATTCGGCCTGAAAATGCTTTTAAGCGCATAAAAACTTACACTCTTGATTTCTGGCTAAATAAAAGCTGTTGCAATGATATTTCCATGCTGAACTGAGTTGTTCTGGCTCAAATATGAAGGCAAACCCACTTTCCTTTCAGTATTTTGCTGGATTTGACAGAAACAGGCATATTTGCTCATTCGGCCTGAAAATGCTTTTAAGCGCATAAAAACTTACACTCTTGATTTCTGGCTAAATAAAAGCTGTTGCAATGATATTTCCATGCTGAAGTGAGTTGTTCTGGCTCAAATATGAAGGCAAACCCACTTTCCTTTCAGTATTTTGCTGCATTTGGCAGAAACAGGCATATTTGCTCATTCGGCCTGAAAATGCTTTTAAGCGCATAAAAACTTACACTCTTGATTTCTGGCTAAATAAAAGCTGTTGCAATGATATTTCCCTGGTGAACTGAGTTGTTCTGGCTCAAATATGAAGGCAAACCCACTTTCCTTTCAGTATTTTGCTGCATTTGGCAGAAACAGGCATATTTGCTCATTCGGCCTGAAAATGCTTTTAAGCGCATAAAAACTTACACTCTTGATTTCTGGCTAAATAAAAGCTGTTGCAATGATATTTCCATGCTGAACTGAGTTGTTCTGGCTCAAATATGAAGGCAAACCCACTTTCCTTTCAGTATTTTGCTGCATTTGGCAGAAACAGGCATATTTGCTCATTCGGCCTGAAAATGCTTTTAAGCGCATAAAAAGTTACACTCTTGATTTCTGGCTAAATAAAAGCTGTTGCAATGATATTTCCATGCTGAACTGAGTTGTTCTGGCTCAAATATGAAGGAAAACCCACTTTCCTTTCAGTATTTTGCTGCATTTGGCAGAAATCAGCTCATTCGGCCTGAAAATGCTTTTAAGCACATAAAAACTTACACTCTTGATTTCTGGCTAAATAAAAGCTGTTGCAATGATATTTCCATGCTGAACTGAGTTGTTCTGGCTCAAATATGAAGGAAAACCCACTTTCCTTTCAGTATTTTGCTGCATTTGGCAGAAATCAGCTCATTCGGCCTGAAAATGCTTTTAAGCGCATAAAAACTTACACTCTTGATTTCTGGCTAAATAAAAGCTGTTGCAATGATATTTCCATGCTGAACTGAGTTGTTCTGGCTCAAATATGAAGGAAAACCCACTTTCCTTTCAGTATTTTGCTGCATTTGGCAGAAACAGGCATATTTGCTCATTCGGCCTGAAAATGCTTTTAAGCGCATAAAAACTTACACTCTTGATTTCTGGCTAAATAAAAGCTGTTGCAATGATATTTCCATGCTGAACTGAGTTGTTCTGGCTCAAATATGAACGCAAACCCACTTTCCTTTCAGTATTTTGCTGCATTTGGCAGAAATAGGCATATTTGCTCATTCGGCCTGAAAATGCTTTGAAGCGCATAAAAACTTACACTCTTGATTTCTGGCTAAATAAAAGCTGTTGCAATAATATTTCCATGCTGAACTGAGTTGTTCTGGCTCAAATATGAAGGCAAACCCACTTTCCTTTCAGTATTTTGCTGCATTTGGCAGAAACAGGCATATTTGCTCATTCGGCCTGAAAATGCTTTTAAGCGCATAAAAACTTACACTCTTGATTTCTGGCTAAATAAAAGCTGTTGCAATGATATTTCCATGCTGAACTGAGTTGTTCTGGCTCAAATATGAACGCAAACCCACTTTCCTTTCAGTATTTTGCTGCATTTGGCAGAAATCAGCTCATTCGGCCTGAAGATGCTTTTAAGCACATAAAAACTTACACTCTTGATTTCTGGCTAAATAAAAGCTGTTGCAATGATATTTCCATGCTGAACTGAGTTGTTCTGGCTCAAATATGAAGGCAAACCCACTTTCCTTTCAGTATTTTGCTGCATTTGGCAGAAATCAGCTCATTCGGCCTGAAAATGCTTTTAAGCGCATAAAAACTTACACTCTTGATTTCTGGCTAAATAAGAGCTGTTGCAATGATATTTCCATGCTGAACTGAGTTGTTCTGGCTCAAATATGAAGGCAAACCCACTTTCCTTTCAGTATTTTGCTGCATTTGGCAGAAACAGGCATATTTGCTCATTCGGCCTGAAAATGCTTTTAAGCGCATAAAAACTTACACTCTTGATTTCTGGCTAAATAAAAGCTGTTGCAATGATATTTCCATGCTGAACTGAGTTGTTCTGGCTCAAATATGAAGGCAAACCCACTTTCCTTTCAGTACTTTGCTGCACTTGGCAGAAATCAGCTCATTCGGCCTGAAAATGCTTTTAAGCGCATAAAAACTTACACTCTTGATTTCTGGCTAAATAAAAGCTGTTGCAATGATATTTCCATGCTGAACTGAGTTGTTCTGGCTCAAATATGAAGGCAAACTCACTTTCCTTTCAGTATTTTGCTGCATTTGGCAGAAACAGGCATATTTGCTCATTCGGCCTGAAAATGCTTTTAAGCGCATAAAAACTTACACTCTTGATTTCTGGCTAAATAAAAGCTGTTGCAATGATATTTCCATGCTGAACTGAGTTGTTCTGGCTCAAATATGAAGGCAAACCCACTTTCCTTTCAGTATTTTGCTGCATTTGGCAGAAACAGGCATATTTGCTCATTCGGCCTGAAAATGCTTTTAAGCACAAAAAACTTACACTCTTGATTTCTGGCTAAATAAAAGCTGTTGCAATGATATTTCCATGCTGAACTGAGTTGTTCTGGCTCAAATATGAAGGCAAACCCACTTTCCTTTCAGTATTTTGCTGCATTTTGCAGAAATCATTTTATTCGGCCTGAAAGTGCTTTTAAGCGCATAAAAACTTATACTCTTGATTTTGGCTAAATAAAAGCTGTTGCAATGATATTTCCATGCTGAACTGAGTTGTTCTGGCTCAAATATGAAGGCAAACTCACTTTCCTTTCAGTATTTTGCTGCATTTGGCAGAAACAGGCATATTTGCTCATTCGGCCTGAAAATGCTTTTAAGCGCATAAAAACTTACACTCTTGATTTCTGGCTAAATAAAAGCTGTTGCAATGATATTTCCATGCTGAACTGAGTTGTTCTGGCTCAAATATGAAGGCAAACCCACTTTCCTTTCAGTATTTTGCTGCATTTGGCAGAAACAGGCATATTTGCTCATTCGGCCTGAAAATGCTTTTAAGCGCATAAAAACTTACACTCTTGATTTCTGGCTAAATAAAAGCTGTTGCAATGATATTTCCATACTGAACCGAGTTGTTCTGGCTCAAATATGAAGGCAAACCCACTTTCCTTTCAGTATTTTGCTGCATTTGGCAGAAACAGGCATATTTGCTCATTCGGCCTGAAAATGCTTTTAAGCGCATAAAAACTTACACTCTTGATTTCTGGCTAAATAAAAGCTGTTGCAATGATATTTCCATGCTGAACCGAGTTGTTCTGGCTCAAATATGAAGGCAAACCCACTTTCCTTTCAGTATTTTGCTGCATTTGGCAGAAACAGGCATATTTGCTCATTCGGCCTGAAAATGCTTTTAAGCGCATAAAAACTTACACTCTTGATTTCTGGCTAAATAAAAGCTGTTGCAATGATATTTCCATGCTGAACTGAGTTGTTCTGGCTCAAATATGAACGCAAACCCACTTTCCTTTCAGTATTTTGCTGCATTTGGCAGAAATAGGCATATTTGCTCATTCGGCCTGAAAATGCTTTGAAGCGCATAAAAACTTACACTCTTGATTTCTGGCTAAATAAAAGCTGTTGCAATAATATTTCCATGCTGAACTGAGTTGTTCTGGCTCAAATATGAAGGCAAACCCACTTTCCTTTCAGTATTTTGCTGCATTTGGCAGAAACAGGCATATTTGCTCATTCGGCCTGAAAATGCTTTTAAGCGCATAAAAACTTACACTCTTGATTTCTGGCTAAATAAAAGCTGTTGCAATGATATTTCCATGCTGAACTGAGTTGTTCTGGCTCAAATATGAAGGCAAACCCATTTTCCTTTCAGTAATTTGCTGCATTTGGCAGAAATCAGCTCATTCGGCCTGAAAATGCTTTTAAGCACATAAAAACATACACTCTTGATTTCTGGCTAAATAAAAGCTGTTTTAATGATATTTCCATGCTGAACTGAGTTGTTCTGGCTCAAATATGAAGTCAAACCCACTTTCCTTTCAGTATTTTGCTGCATTTGGCAGAAACAGGCATATTTGCTCATTCGGCCTGAAAATGCTTTTAAGCGCATAAAAACATACACTCTTGATTTCTGGCTAAATAAAAGCTGTTGCAATGACATTTCCATGCTGAACTGAGTTGTTCTGGCTCAAATATGAAGGCAAACCCACTTTCCTTTCAGTATTTTGCTGCATTTGGCAGAAACAGGCATATTTGCTCATTCGGCCTGAAAATGCTTTTAAGCGCAAAAAAACTTACACTCTTGATTTCTGGCTAAATAAAAGCTGTTGCAATGATATTTCCATGCTAAACTGAGTTGTTCTGGCTCAAATATGAAGGAAAACCCACTTTCCTTTCAGTATTTTGCTGCATTTGGCAGAAACAGGCATATTTGCTCATTCGGCCTGAAAATGCTTTTAAGCGCATAAAAACTTACACTCTTGATTTCTGGCTAAATAAAAGCTGTTGCAATGATATTTCCATACTGAACCGAGTTGTTCTGGCTCAAATATGAAGGCAAACCCACTTTCCTTTCAGTATTTTGCTGCATTTGGCAGAAACAGGCATATTTGCTCATTCGGCCTGAAAATGCTTTTAAGCGCATAAAAACTTACACTCTTGATTTCTGGCTAAATAAAAGCTGTTGCAATGATATTTCCATGCTGAACTGAGTTGTTCTGGCTCAAATATGAAGGCAAACCCACTTTCCTTTCAGTATTTTGCTGCATTTGGCAGAAACAGGCATATTTTCTCATTCGGCCTGAAAATGCTTTTAAGCGCATAACAACTTACACTCTTGATTTCTGGCTAAATAACATCTGTTGCAATGATATTTCCATGCTGAACTGAGTTGTTCTGGCTCAAATATGAAGGAAAACCCACTTTCCTTTCAGTATTTTGCTGCATTTGGCAGAAATCAGCTCATTCTTTCTGAAAATGCTTTTAAGCACAAAAAACTTACACTCTTGATTTCTGGCTAAATAAAAGCTGTTGCAGTGATATTTCCATGCTGAAATGAGTTGTTCTGGCTCAAATATGAAGGCAAACCCACTTTCCTTTCAGTATTTTGCTGCATTTGGCAGAAACAGGCATATTTGCTCATTCGGCCTGAAAATGCTTTTGAGCGCATAAAAACTTACACTCTTGATTTCTGGCTAAATAAAAGCTGTTGCAATGATATTTCCATGCTGAACTGAGTTGTTCTGGCTCAAATATGAAGGCAAACCCATTTTCCTTTCAGTAATTTGCTGCATTTGGCAGAAATCAGCTCATTCGGCCTGAAAATGCTTTTAAGCACATAAAAACATACACTCTTGATTTCTGGCTAAATAAAAGCTGTTTTAATGATATTTCCATGCTGAACTGAGTTGTTCTGGCTCAAATATGAAGTCAAACCCACTTTCCTTTCAGTATTTTGCTGCATTTGGCAGAAACAGGCATATTTGCTCATTCGGCCTGAAAATGCTTTTAAGCGCATAAAAACATACACTCTTGATTTCTGGCTAAATAAAAGCTGTTGCAATGACATTTCCATGCTGAACTGAGTTGTTCTGGCTCAAATATGAAGGCAAACCCACTTTCCTTTCAGTATTTTGCTGCATTTGGCAGAAACAGGCATATTTGCTCATTCGGCCTGAAAATGCTTTTAAGCGCAAAAAAACTTACACTCTTGATTTCTGGCTAAATAAAAGCTGTTGCAATGATATTTCCATGCTAAACTGAGTTGTTCTGGCTCAAATATGAAGGAAAACCCACTTTCCTTTCAGTATTTTGCTGCATTTGGCAGAAACAGGCATATTTGCTCATTCGGCCTGAAAATGCTTTTAAGCGCATAAAAACTTACACTCTTGATTTCTGGCTAAATAAAAGCTGTTGCAATGATATTTCCATACTGAACCGAGTTGTTCTGGCTCAAATATGAAGGCAAACCCACTTTCCTTTCAGTATTTTGCTGCATTTGGCAGAAACAGGCATATTTGCTCATTCGGCCTGAAAATGCTTTTAAGCGCATAAAAACTTACACTCTTGATTTCTGGCTAAATAAAAGCTGTTGCAATGATATTTCCATGCTGAACTGAGTTGTTCTGGCTCAAATATGAAGGCAAACCCACTTTCCTTTCAGTATTTTGCTGCATTTGGCAGAAACAGGCATATTTTCTCATTCGGCCTGAAAATGCTTTTAAGCGCATAACAACTTACACTCTTGATTTCTGGCTAAATAACAGCTGTTGCAATGATATTTCCATGCTGAACTGAGTTGTTCTGGCTCAAATATGAAGGAAAACCCACTTTCCTTTCAGTATTTTGCTGCATTTGGCAGAAATCAGCTCATTCTTTCTGAAAATGCTTTTAAGCACAAAAAACTTACACTCTTGATTTCTGGCTAAATAAAAGCTGTTGCAGTGATATTTCCATGCTGAAATGAGTTGTTCTGGCTCAAATATGAAGGCAAACCCACTTTCCTTTCAGTATTTTGCTGCATTTGGCAGAAACAGGCATATTTGCTCATTCGGCCTGAAAATGCTTTTGAGCGCATAAAAACTTACACTCTTGATTTCTGGCTAAATAAAAGCTGTTGCAATGATATTTCCATGCTGAACTGGGTTGTTCTGGCTCAAATATGAAGGCAAACCCACTTTCCTTTCAGTATTTTGCTGCATTTGGCAGAAATCAGCTCATTCGGCCTGAAAATGCTTTTAAGCGCATAAAAACTTACACTCTTGATTTCTGGCTAAATAAGAGCTGTTGCAATGATATTTCCATGCTGAACTGAGTTGTTCTGGCTCAAATATGAAGGCAAACCCACTTTCCTTTCAGTATTTTGCTGCATTTGGCAGAAACAGGCATATTTGCTCATTCGGCCTGAAAATGCTTTTAAGCGCATAAAAACTTACACTCTTGATTTCTGGCTAAATAACAGCTGTTGCAATGATATTTCCATGCTGAACTGAGTTGTTCTGGCTCAAATATGAAGGCAAACCCACTTTCCTTTCAGTATTTTGCTGCATTTGGCAGAAACAGGCATATTTGCTCATTCGGCCTGAAAATGCTTTTAAGCGCATAAAAACTTACACTCTTGATTTCTGGCTAAATAAAAGCTGCTGCAATGATATTTCCATGCTGAACTGAGTTGTTCTGGCTCAAATATGAAGGCAAACCCACTTTCCTTTCAGTATTTTGCTGCATTTGGCAGAAATCAGCTCATTCGGCCTGAAAATGCTTTTAAGCGCATAAAAACTTACACTCTTGATTTCTGGCTAAATAAAAGCTGTTGCAATGATATTTCCATGCTGAACCGAGTTGTTCTGTCTCAAATATGAAGGCAAACCCACTTTCCTTTCAGTATTTTGCTGCATTTGGCAGAAATCAGCTCATTCGGCCTGAAAATGCTTTTAAGCGCATAAAAACTTACACTCTTGATTTCTGGCTAAATAAAAGCTGTTGCAATGATATTTCCATGCTGAACTGAGTTGTTCTGGCTCAAATATGAAGGCAAACCCACTTTCCTTTCAGTATTTTGCAGCATTTGGCAGAAACAGGCATATTTGATCATTCGGCCTGAAAATGCTTTTAAGCGCATAAAAACTTACACTCTTGATTTCTGGCTAAATAAAAGCTGTTGCAATGATATTTCCCTGGTGAACTGAGTTGTTCTGGCTCAAATATGAAGGCAATCCCACTTTCCTTTCAGTATTTTGCTGCATTTGGCAGAAACAGGCATATTTGCTCATTCGGCCTGAAAATGCTTTTAAGCGCATAAAAACTTACACTCTTGATTTCTGGCTAAATAAAAGCTGTTGCAATGATATTTCCCTGGTGAACTGAGTTGTTCTGGCTCAAATATGAAGGCAAACCCACTTTCCTTTCAGTATTTTGCTGCATTTGGCAGAAACAGGCATATTTGCTCATTCGGCCTGAAAATGCTTTTAAGCGCATAAAAACTTACACTCTTATATTCTGGCTAAATAAAAGCTGTTGCAATGATATTTCCATGCTGAACTGAGTTGTTCTGGCTCAAATATGAAGGCAAACCCACTTTCCTTTCAGTATTTTGCTGCATTTGGCAGAAACAGGCATATTTGCTCATTCGCCTGAAAATGCTTTTAAGCGCATAAAAACTTACACTCTTGATTTCTGGCTAAATAAAAGCTGTTGCAATGATATTTCCATGCTGAACTGAGTTGTTCTGGCTCAAATATGAAGGCAAACCCACTTTCCTTTCAGTATTTTGCTGCATTTGGCAGAAACAGGCATATTTGCTCATTCGGCCTGAAAATGCTTTTAAGCGCATAAAAACTTACACTCTTGATTTCTGGCTAAATAAAAGCTGTTGCAATGATATTTCCATGCTGAACTGAGTTGTTCTGGCTCAAATATGAAGGCAAACCCACTTTCCTTTCAGTATTTTGCTGCATTTGGCAGAAATAGGCATATTTGCTCATTCGGCCTGAAAATGCTTTTAAGCGCATAAAAACTTACACTCTTGATTTCTGGCTAAATAAAAGCTGTTGCAATAATATTTCCATGCTGAACTGAATTGTTCTGGCTCAAATATGAAGGCAAACCCACTTTCCTTTCAGTATTTTGCTGCATTTGGCAGAAACAGGCATATTTGCTCATTCGGCCTGAAAATGCTTTTAAGCGCATAAAAACTTACACTCTTGATTTCTGGCTAAATAAAAGCTGTTGCAATGATATTTCCATGCTGAACTGAGTTGTTCTGGCTCAAATATGAAGGCAAACCCACTTTCCTTTCAGTATTTTGCTGCATTTGGCAGAAATCAGCTCATTCGGCCTGAAAATGCTTTTAAGCACATAAAAACTTACACTCTTGATTTCTGGCTAAATAAAAGCTGTTGCAATGATATTTCCATGCTGAACTGAGTTGTTCTGGCTCAAATATGAAGGCAAACCCACTTTCCTTTCAGTATTTTGCTGCATTTGGCAGAAACAGGCATATTTGCTCATTCGGCCTGAAAATGCTTTTAAGCGCATAAAAACTTACACTCTTGATTTCTGGCGAAATAAAAGCTGTTGCAATGATATTTCCATGCTGAACTGAGTTGTTCTGGCTCAAATATGAACGCAAACCCACTTTCCTTTCAGTATTTTGCTGCATTTGGCAGAAATAGGCATATTTGCTCATTCGGCCTGAAAATGCTTTTAAGCGCATAAAAACTTACACTCTTGATTTCTGGCTAAATAAAAGCTGTTGCAATAATATTTCCATGCTGAACTGAATTGTTCTGGCTCAAATATGAAGGCAAACCCACTTTCCTTTCAGTATTTTGCTGCATTTGGCAGAAACAGGCATATTTGCTCATTCGGCCTGAAAATGCTTTTAAGCGCATAAAAACTTACACTCTTGATTTCTGGCGAAATAAAAGCTGTTGCAATGATATTTCCATGCTGAACTGAGTTGTTCTGGCTCAAATATGAAGGCAAACCCACTTTCCTTTCAGTATTTTGCTGCATTTGGCAGAAACAGGCATATTTGCTCATTCGGCTTGAAAATGCTTTTAAGCGCATAAAAACTTACACTCTTGATTTCTGGCTAAATAAAAGCTGTTGCAATGATATTTCCATGCTGAACTGAGTTGTTCTGGCTCAAATATGAAGGCAAACCCACTTTCCTTTCAGTATTTTGCTGCATTTGGCAGAAACAGGCATATTTGCTCATTCGGCCTGAAAATGCTTTTAAGCGCATAAAAACGTACACTCTTGTATTCTGGCTAAATAAAAGCTGTTGCAATGATATTTCCATGCCGAACTGAGTTGTTCTGGCTCAAATATGAAAGAAAACCCACTTTCCTTTCAGTATTTTGCTGCATTTGGCAGAAATCAGCTCATTCGGCCTGAAAATGCTTTTAAGCACATAAAAACTTACACTCTTGATTTCTGGCTAAATAAAAGCTGTTGCAATGATATTTCCATGCTGAACCGAGTTGTTCTGGCTCAAATATGAAGGCAAACCCACTTTCCTTTCAGTATTTTGCTGCAATTGGCAGAAACAGGCATATTTGCTCATTCGGCCTGAAAATGCTTTTAAGCGCATAAAAACTTACACTCTTGATTTCTGGCTAAATAAAAGCTGTTGCAATGATATTTCCATGCTGAACTGAGTTGTTCTGGCTCAAATATGAAGGCAAACCCACTTTCCTTTCAGTATTTTGCTGCATTTGACAGAAACAGGCATATTTGCTCATTCGGCCTGAAAATGCTTTTAAGCGCATAAAAACTTACACTCTTGATTTCTGGCTAAATAAAAGCTGTTGCAATGATATTTCCATGCTGAAGTGAGTTGTTCTGGCTCAAATATGAAGGCAAACCCACTTTCCTTTCAGTATTTTGCTGCATTTGGCAGAAACAGGCATATTTGCTCATTCGGCCTGAAAATGCTTTTAAGCGCATAAAAACTTACACTCTTGATTTCTGGCTAAATAAAAGCTGTTGCAATGATATTTCCCTGGTGAACTGAGTTGTTCTGGCTCAAATATGAAGGCAAACCCACTTTCCTTTCAGTATTTTGCTGCATTTGGCAGAAACAGGCATATTTGCTCATTCGGCCTGAAAATGCTTTTAAGCGCATAAAAACTTACACTCTTGATTTCTGGCTAAATAAAAGCTGTTGCAATGATATTTCCATGCTGAACTGAGTTGTTCTGGCTCAAATATGAAGGCAAACCCACTTTCCTTTCAGTATTTTGCTGCATTTGGCAGAAACAGGCATATTTGCTCATTCGGCCTGAAAATGCTTTTAAGCGCATAAAAAGTTACACTCTTGATTTCTGGCTAAATAAAAGCTGTTGCAATGATATTTCCATGCTGAACTGAGTTGTTCTGGCTCAAATATGAAGGCAAACCCACTTTCCTTTCAGTATTTTGCTGCATTTGGCAGAAATCAGCTCATTCGGCCTGAAAATGCTTTTAAGCACATAAAAACTTACACTCTTGATTTCTGGCTAAATAAAAGCTGTTGCAATGATATTTCCATGCTGAACTGAGTTGTTCTGGCTCAAATATGAAGGAAAACCCACTTTCCTTTCAGTATTTTGCTGCATTTGGCAGAAATCAGCTCATTCGGCCTGAAAATGCTTTTAAGCGCATAAAAACTTACACTCTTGATTTCTGGCTAAATAAAAGCTGTTGCAATGATATTTCCATGCTGAACTGAGTTGTTCTGGCTCAAATATGAAGGCAAACCCACTTTCCTTTCAGTATTTTGCTGCATTTGGCAGAAACAGGCATATTTGCTCATTCGGCCTGAAAATGCTTTTAAGCGCATAAAAACTTACACTCTTGATTTCTGGCTAAATAAAAGCTGTTGCAATGATATTTCCATGCTGAACTGAGTTGTTCTGGCTCAAATATGAAGGCAAACCCACTTTCCTTTCAGTATTTTGCTGCATTTGGCAGAAATAGGCATATTTGCTCATTCGGCCTGAAAATGCTTTGAAGCGCATAAAAACTTACACTCTTGATTTCTGGCTAAATAAAAGCTGTTGCAATAATATTTCCATGCTGAACTGAGTTGTTCTGGCTCAAATATGAAGGCAAACCCACTTTCCTTTCAGTATTTTGCTGCATTTGGCAGAAATCAGCTCATTCGGCCTGAAGATGCTTTTAAGCACATAAAAACTTACACTCTTGATTTCTGGCTAAATAAAAGCTGTTGCAATGATATTTCCATGCTGAACTGAGTTGTTCTGGCTCAAATATGAAGGCAAACCCACTTTCCTTTCAGTATTTTGCTGCATTTGGCAGAAATCAGCTCATTCGGCCTGAAAATGCTTTTAAGCGCATAAAAACTTACACTCTTGATTTCTGGCTAAATAAGAGCTGTTGCAATGATATTTCCATGCTGAACTGAGTTGTTCTGGCTCAAATATGAAGGCAAACCCACTTTCCTTTCAGTATTTTGCTGCATTTGGCAGAAACAGGCATATTTGCTCATTCGGCCTGAAAATGCTTTTAAGCGCATAAAAACTTACACTCTTGATTTCTGGCTAAATAAAAGCTGTTGCAAAAATATTTCCATGCTGAACTGAGTTGTTCTGGCTCAAATATGAAGGCAAACCCACTTTCCTTTCAGTACTTTGCTGCACTTGGCAGAAATCAGCTCATTCGGCCTGAAAATGCTTTTAAGCGCATAAAAACTTACACTCTTGATTTCTGGCTAAATAAAAGCTGTTGCAATGATATTTCCATGCTGAACTGAGTTGTTCTGGCTCAAATATGAAGGCAAACCCACTTTCCTTTCAGTATTTTGCAGCATTTGGCAGAAACAGGCATATTTGATCATTCGGCCTGAAAATGCTTTTAAGCGCATAAAAACTTACACTCTTGATTTCTGGCTAAATAAAAGCTGTTGCAATGATATTTCCCTGGTGAACTGAGTTGTTCTGGCTCAAATATGAAGGCAATCCCACTTTCCTTTCAGTATTTTGCTGCATTTGGCAGAAACAGGCATATTTGCTCATTCGGCCTGAAAATGCTTTTAAGCGCATAAAAACTTACACTCTTGATTTCTGGCTAAATAAAAGCTGTTGCAATGATATTTCCCTGGTGAACTGAGTTGTTCTGGCTCAAATATGAAGGCAAACCCACTTTCCTTTCAGTATTTTGCTGCATTTGGCAGAAATCAGCTCATTCGGCCTGAAAATGCTTTTAAGCGCATAAAAACTTACACTCTTGATTTCTGGCTAAATAAAAGCTGTTGCAATGATATTTCCCTGGTGAACTGAGTTGTTCTGGCTCAAATATGAAGGCAAACCCACTTTCCTTTCAGTATTTTGCTGCATTTGGCAGAAACAGGCATATTTGCTCATTCGGCCTGAAAATGCTTTTAAGCGCATAAAAACTTACACTCTTATATTCTGGCTAAATAAAAGCTGTTGCAATGATATTTCCATGCTGAACTGAGTTGTTCTGGCTCAAATATGAAGGCAAACCCACTTTCCTTTCAGTATTTTGCTGCATTTGGCAGAAACAGGCATATTTGCTCATTCGCCTGAAAATGCTTTTAAGCGCATAAAAACTTACACTCTTGATTTCTGGCTAAATAAAAGCTGTTGCAATGATATTTCCATGCTGAACTGAGTTGTTCTGGCTCAAATATGAAGGCAAACCCACTTTCCTTTCAGTATTTTGCTGCATTTGGCAGAAACAGGCATATTTGCTCATTCGGCCTGAAAATGCTTTTAAGCGCATAAAAACTTACACTCTTGATTTCTGGCTAAATAAAAGCTGTTGCAATGATATTTCCATGCTGAACTGAGTTGTTCTGGCTCAAATATGAAGGCAAACCCACTTTCCTTTCAGTATTTTGCTGCATTTGGCAGAAATAGGCATATTTGCTCATTCGGCCTGAAAATGCTTTTAAGCGCATAAAAACTTACACTCTTGATTTCTGGCTAAATAAAAGCTGTTGCAATAATATTTCCATGCTGAACTGAATTGTTCTGGCTCAAATATGAAGGCAAACCCACTTTCCTTTCAGTATTTTGCTGCATTTGGCAGAAACAGGCATATTTGCTCATTCGGCCTGAAAATGCTTTTAAGCGCATAAAAACTTACACTCTTGATTTCTGGCTAAATAAAAGCTGTTGCAATGATATTTCCATGCTGAACTGAGTTGTTCTGGCTCAAATATGAAGGCAAACCCACTTTCCTTTCAGTATTTTGCTGCATTTGGCAGAAATCAGCTCATTCGGCCTGAAAATGCTTTTAAGCACATAAAAACTTACACTCTTGATTTCTGGCTAAATAAAAGCTGTTGCAATGATATTTCCATGCTGAACTGAGTTGTTCTGGCTCAAATATGAAGGCAAACCCACTTTCCTTTCAGTATTTTGCTGCATTTGGCAGAAACAGGCATATTTGCTCATTCGGCCTGAAAATGCTTTTAAGCGCATAAAAACTTACACTCTTGATTTCTGGCGAAATAAAAGCTGTTGCAATGATATTTCCATGCTGAACTGAGTTGTTCTGGCTCAAATATGAACGCAAACCCACTTTCCTTTCAGTATTTTGCTGCATTTGGCAGAAATAGGCATATTTGCTCATTCGGCCTGAAAATGCTTTTAAGCGCATAAAAACTTACACTCTTGATTTCTGGCTAAATAAAAGCTGTTGCAATAATATTTCCATGCTGAACTGAATTGTTCTGGCTCAAATATGAAGGCAAACCCACTTTCCTTTCAGTATTTTGCTGCATTTGGCAGAAACAGGCATATTTGCTCATTCGGCCTGAAAATGCTTTTAAGCGCATAAAAACTTACACTCTTGATTTCTGGCGAAATAAAAGCTGTTGCAATGATATTTCCATGCTGAACTGAGTTGTTCTGGCTCAAATATGAAGGCAAACCCACTTTCCTTTCAGTATTTTGCTGCATTTGGCAGAAACAGGCATATTTGCTCATTCGGCTTGAAAATGCTTTTAAGCGCATAAAAACTTACACTCTTGATTTCTGGCTAAATAAAAGCTGTTGCAATGATATTTCCATGCTGAACTGAGTTGTTCTGGCTCAAATATGAAGGCAAACCCACTTTCCTTTCAGTATTTTGCTGCATTTGGCAGAAACAGGCATATTTGCTCATTCGGCCTGAAAATGCTTTTAAGCGCATAAAAACGTACACTCTTGTATTCTGGCTAAATAAAAGCTGTTGCAATGATATTTCCATGCCGAACTGAGTTGTTCTGGCTCAAATATGAAAGAAAACCCACTTTCCTTTCAGTATTTTGCTGCATTTGGCAGAAATCAGCTCATTCGGCCTGAAAATGCTTTTAAGCACATAAAAACTTACACTCTTGATTTCTGGCTAAATAAAAGCTGTTGCAATGATATTTCCATGCTGAACCGAGTTGTTCTGGCTCAAATATGAAGGCAAACCCACTTTCCTTTCAGTATTTTGCTGCAATTGGCAGAAACAGGCATATTTGCTCATTCGGCCTGAAAATGCTTTTAAGCGCATAAAAACTTACACTCTTGATTTCTGGCTAAATAAAAGCTGTTGCAATGATATTTCCATGCTGAACTGAGTTGTTCTGGCTCAAATATGAAGGCAAACCCACTTTCCTTTCAGTATTTTGCTGCATTTGACAGAAACAGGCATATTTGCTCATTCGGCCTGAAAATGCTTTTAAGCGCATAAAAACTTACACTCTTGATTTCTGGCTAAATAAAAGCTGTTGCAATGATATTTCCATGCTGAAGTGAGTTGTTCTGGCTCAAATATGAAGGCAAACCCACTTTCCTTTCAGTATTTTGCTGCATTTGGCAGAAACAGGCATATTTGCTCATTCGGCCTGAAAATGCTTTTAAGCGCATAAAAACTTACACTCTTGATTTCTGGCTAAATAAAAGCTGTTGCAATGATATTTCCCTGGTGAACTGAGTTGTTCTGGCTCAAATATGAAGGCAAACCCACTTTCCTTTCAGTATTTTGCTGCATTTGGCAGAAACAGGCATATTTGCTCATTCGGCCTGAAAATGCTTTTAAGCGCATAAAAACTTACACTCTTGATTTCTGGCTAAATAAAAGCTGTTGCAATGATATTTCCATGCTGAACTGAGTTGTTCTGGCTCAAATATGAAGGCAAACCCACTTTCCTTTCAGTATTTTGCTGCATTTGGCAGAAACAGGCATATTTGCTCATTCGGCCTGAAAATGCTTTTAAGCGCATAAAAAGTTACACTCTTGATTTCTGGCTAAATAAAAGCTGTTGCAATGATATTTCCATGCTGAACTGAGTTGTTCTGGCTCAAATATGAAGGAAAACCCACTTTCCTTTCAGTATTTTGCTGCATTTGGCAGAAATCAGCTCATTCGGCCTGAAAATGCTTTTAAGCACATAAAAACTTACACTCTTGATTTCTGGCTAAATAAAAGCTGTTGCAATGATATTTCCATGCTGAACTGAGTTGTTCTGGCTCAAATATGAAGGAAAACCCACTTTCCTTTCAGTATTTTGCTGCATTTGGCAGAAATCAGCTCATTCGGCCTGAAAATGCTTTTAAGCGCATAAAAACTTACACTCTTGATTTCTGGCTAAATAAAAGCTGTTGCAATGATATTTCCATGCTGAACTGAGTTGTTCTGGCTCAAATATGAAGGCAAACCCACTTTCCTTTCAGTATTTTGCTGCATTTGGCAGAAACAGGCATATTTGCTCATTCGGCCTGAAAATGCTTTTAAGCGCATAAAAACTTACACTCTTGATTTCTGGCTAAATAAAAGCTGTTGCAATGATATTTCCATGCTGAACTGAGTTGTTCTGGCTCAAATATGAACGCAAACCCACTTTCCTTTCAGTATTTTGCTGCATTTGGCAGAAATAGGCATATTTGCTCATTCGGCCTGAAAATGCTTTGAAGCGCATAAAAACTTACACTCTTGATTTCTGGCTAAATAAAAGCTGTTGCAATAATATTTCCATGCTGAACTGAGTTGTTCTGGCTCAAATATGAAGGCAAACCCACTTTCCTTTCAGTATTTTGCTGCATTTGGCAGAAACAGGCATATTTGCTCATTCGGCCTGAAAATGCTTTTAAGCGCATAAAAACTTACACTCTTGATTTCTGGCTAAATAAAAGCTGTTGCAATGATATTTCCATGCTGAACTGAGTTGTTCTGGCTCAAATATGAACGCAAACCCACTTTCCTTTCAGTATTTTGCTGCATTTGGCAGAAATCAGCTCATTCGGCCTGAAGATGCTTTTAAGCACATAAAAACTTACACTCTTGATTTCTGGCTAAATAAAAGCTGTTGCAATGATATTTCCATGCTGAACTGAGTTGTTCTGGCTCAAATATGAAGGCAAACCCACTTTCCTTTCAGTATTTTGCTGCATTTGGCAGAAATCAGCTCATTCGGCCTGAAAATGCTTTTAAGCGCATAAAAACTTACACTCTTGATTTCTGGCTAAATAAGAGCTGTTGCAATGATATTTCCATGCTGAACTGAGTTGTTCTGGCTCAAATATGAAGGCAAACCCACTTTCCTTTCAGTATTTTGCTGCATTTGGCAGAAACAGGCATATTTGCTCATTCGGCCTGAAAATGCTTTTAAGCGCATAAAAACTTACACTCTTGATTTCTGGCTAAATAAAAGCTGTTGCAATGATATTTCCATGCTGAACTGAGTTGTTCTGGCTCAAATATGAAGGCAAACCCACTTTCCTTTCAGTACTTTGCTGCACTTGGCAGAAATCAGCTCATTCGGCCTGAAAATGCTTTTAAGCGCATAAAAACTTACACTCTTGATTTCTGGCTAAATAAAAGCTGTTGCAATGATATTTCCATGCTGAACTGAGTTGTTCTGGCTCAAATATGAAGGCAAACCCACTTTCCTTTCAGTATTTTGCTGCATTTGACAGAAACAGGCATATTTGCTCATTCGGCCTGAAAATGCTTTTAAGCGCATAAAAACTTACACTCTTGATTTCTGGCTAAATAAAAGCTGTTGCAATGATATTTCCATACTGAACCGAGTTGTTCTGGCTCAAATATGAAGGCAAACCCACTTTCCTTTCAGTATTTTGCTGCATTTGGCAGAAACAGGCATATTTGCTCATTCGGCCTGAAAATGCTTTTAAGCGCATAAAAACTTACACTCTTGATTTCTGGCTAAATAAAAGCTGTTGCAATGATATTTCCATGCTGAACCGAGTTGTTCTGGCTCAAATATGAAGGCAAACCCACTTTCCTTTCAGTATTTTGCTGCATTTGGCAGAAACAGGCATATTTGCTCATTCGGCCTGAAAATGCTTTTAAGCGCATAAAAACTTACACTCTTGATTTCTGGCTAAATAAAAGCTGTTGCAATGATATTTCCATGCTGAACTGAGTTGTTCTGGCTCAAATATGAACGCAAACCCACTTTCCTTTCAGTATTTTGCTGCATTTGGCAGAAATAGGCATATTTGCTCATTCGGCCTGAAAATGCTTTGAAGCGCATAAAAACTTACACTCTTGATTTCTGGCTAAATAAAAGCTGTTGCAATAATATTTCCATGCTGAACTGAGTTGTTCTGGCTCAAATATGAAGGCAAACCCACTTTCCTTTCAGTATTTTGCTGCATTTGGCAGAAACAGGCATATTTGCTCATTCGGCCTGAAAATGCTTTTAAGCGCATAAAAACTTACACTCTTGATTTCTGGCTAAATAAAAGCTGTTGCAATGATATTTCCATGCTGAACTGAGTTGTTCTGGCTCAAATATGAAGGCAAACCCATTTTCCTTTCAGTAATTTGCTGCATTTGGCAGAAATCAGCTCATTCGGCCTGAAAATGCTTTTAAGCACATAAAAACATACACTCTTGATTTCTGGCTAAATAAAAGCTGTTGCAATGATATTTCCATGCTGAACTGAGTTGTTCTGGCTCAAATATGAAGTCAAACCCACTTTCCTTTCAGTATTTTGCTGCATTTGGCAGAAACAGGCATATTTGCTCATTCGGCCTGAAAATGCTTTTAAGCGCATAAAAACTTACACTCTTGATTTCTGGCTAAATAAAAGCTGTTGCAATGACATTTCCATGCTGAACTGAGTTGTTCTGGCTCAAATATGAAGGCAAACCCACTTTCCTTTCAGTATTTTGCTGCATTTGGCAGAAACAGGCATATTTGCTCATTCGGCCTGAAAATGCTTTTAAGCGCAAAAAAACTTACACTCTTGATTTCTGGCTAAATAAAAGCTGTTGCAATGATATTTCCATGCTAAACTGAGTTGTTCTGGCTCAAATATGAAGGAAAACCCACTTTCCTTTCAGTATTTTGCTGCATTTGGCAGAAACAGGCATATTTGCTCATTCGGCCTGAAAATGCTTTTAAGCGCATAAAAACTTACACTCTTGATTTCTGGCTAAATAAAAGCTGTTGCAATGATATTTCCATGCTGAACTGAGTTGTTCTGGCTCAAATATGAAGGCAAGCCCACTTTCCTTTCAGTATTTTGCTGCATTTGGCAGAAACAGGCATATTTGCTCATTCGGCCTGAAAATGCTTTTAAGCGCATAAAAACTTACACTCTTGATTTCTGGCTAAATAAAAGCTGTTGCAATGATATTTCCATGCTGAACTGAGTTGTTCTGGCTCAAATATGAAGGCAAACCCACTTTCCTTTCAGTATTTTGCTGCATTTGGCAGAAACAGGCATATTTTCTCATTCGGCCTGAAAATGCTTTTAAGCGCATAACAACTTACACTCTTGATTTCTGGCTAAATAACAGCTGTTGCAATGATATTTCCATGCTGAACTGAGTTGTTCTGGCTCAAATATGAAGGAAAACCCACTTTCCTTTCAGTATTTTGCTGCATTTGGCAGAAATCAGCTCATTCGGCCTGAAAATGCTTTTAAGCACAAAAAACTTACACTCTTGATTTCTGGCTAAATAAAAGCTGTTGCAGTGATATTTCCATGCTGAAATGAGTTGTTCTGGCTCAAATATGAAGGCAAACCCACTTTCCTTTCAGTATTTTGCTGCATTTGGCAGAAACAGGCATATTTGCTCATTCGGCCTGAAAATGCTTTTGAGCGCATAAAAACTTACACTCTTGATTTCTGGCTAAATAAAAGCTGTTGCAATGATATTTCCATGCTGAACTGGGTTGTTCTGGCTCAAATATGAAGGCAAACCCACTTTCCTTTCAGTATTTTGCTGCATTTGGCAGAAATCAGCTCATTCGGCCTGAAAATGCTTTTAAGCGCATAAAAACTTACACTCTTGATTTCTGGCTAAATAAGAGCTGTTGCAATGATATTTCCATGCTGAACTGAGTTGTTCTGGCTCAAATATGAAGGCAAACCCACTTTCCTTTCAGTATTTTGCTGCATTTGGCAGAAACAGGCATATTTGCTCATTCGGCCTGAAAATGCTTTTAAGCGCATAAAAACTTACACTCTTGATTTCTGGCTAAATAACAGCTGTTGCAATGATATTTCCATGCTGAACTGAGTTGTTCTGGCTCAAATATGAAGGCAAACCCACTTTCCTTTCAGTATTTTGCTGCATTTGGCAGAAACAGGCATATTTGCTCATTCGGCCTGAAAATGCTTTTAAGCGCATAAAAACTTACACTCTTGATTTCTGGCTAAATAAAAGCTGTTGCAATGATATTTCCATGCTGAAATGAGTTGTTCTGGCTCAAATATGAATTCAAACCCACTTTCCTTTCAGTATTTTGCTGCATTTGGCAGAAACAGGCATATTTGCTCATTCGGCCTGAAAATGCTTTTAAGCACAAAAAACTTACACTCTTGATTTCTGGCTAAATAAAAGCTGCTGCAATGATATTTCCATGCTGAACTGAGTTGTTCTGGCTCAAATATGAAGGCAAACCCACTTTCCTTTCAGTATTTTGCTGCATTTGGCAGAAATCAGCTCATTCGGCCTGAAAATGCTTTTAAGCGCATAAAAACTTACACTCTTGATTTCTGGCTAAATAAAAGCTGTTGCAATGATATTTCCATGCTGAACTGAGTTGTTCTGGCTCAAATATGAAGGCAAACCCACTTTCCTTTCAGTATTTTGCAGCATTTGGCAGAAACAGGCATATTTGATCATTCGGCCTGAAAATGCTTTTAAGCGCATAAAAACTTACACTCTTGATTTCTGGCTAAATAAAAGCTGTTGCAATGATATTTCCCTGGTGAACTGAGTTGTTCTGGCTCAAATATGAAGGCAATCCCACTTTCCTTTCAGTATTTTGCTGCATTTGGCAGAAACAGGCATATTTGCTCATTCGGCCTGAAAATGCTTTTAAGCGCATAAAAACTTACACTCTTGATTTCTGGCTAAATAAAAGCTGTTGCAATGATATTTCCCTGGTGAACTGAGTTGTTCTGGCTCAAATATGAAGGCAAACCCACTTTCCTTTCAGTATTTTGCTGCATTTGGCAGAAATCAGCTCATTCGGCCTGAAAATGCTTTTAAGCGCATAAAAACTTACACTCTTGATTTCTGGCTAAATAAAAGCTGTTGCAATGATATTTCCCTGGTGAACTGAGTTGTTCTGGCTCAAATATGAAGGCAAACCCACTTTCCTTTCAGTATTTTGCTGCATTTGGCAGAAACAGGCATATTTGCTCATTCGGCCTGAAAATGCTTTTAAGCGCATAAAAACTTACACTCTTATATTCTGGCTAAATAAAAGCTGTTGCAATGATATTTCCATGCTGAACTGAGTTGTTCTGGCTCAAATATGAAAGCAAACCCACTTTCCTTTCAGTATTTTGCTGCATTTGGCAGAAACAGGCATATTTGCTCATTCGCCTGAAAATGCTTTTAAGCGCATAAAAACTTACACTCTTGATTTCTGGCTAAATAAAAGCTGTTGCAATGATATTTCCATGCTGAACTGAGTTGTTCTGGCTCAAATATGAAGGCAAACCCACTTTCCTTTCAGTATTTTGCTGCATTTGGCAGAAACAGGCATATTTGCTCATTCGGCCTGAAAATGCTTTTAAGCGCATAAAAACTTACACTCTTGATTTCTGGCTAAATAAAAGCTGTTGCAATGATATTTCCATGCTGAACTGAGTTGTTCTGGCTCAAATATGAAGGCAAACCCACTTTCCTTTCAGTATTTTGCTGCATTTGGCAAAAATAGGCATATTTGCTCATTCGGCCTGAAAATGCTTTTAAGCGCATAAAAACTTACACTCTTGATTTCTGGCTAAATAAAAGCTGTTGCAATAATATTTCCATGCTGAACTGAATTGTTCTGGCTCAAATATGAAGGCAAACCCACTTTCCTTTCAGTATTTTGCTGCATTTGGCAGAAACAGGCATATTTGCTCATTCGGCCTGAAAATGCTTTTAAGCGCATAAAAACTTACACTCTTGATTTCTGGCTAAATAAAAGCTGTTGCAATGATATTTCCATGCTGAACTGAGTTGTTCTGGCTCAAATATGAAGGCAAACCCATTTTCCTTTCAGTAATTTGCTGCATTTGGCAGAAATCAGCTCATTCGGCCTGAAAATGCTTTTAAGCGCATAAAAACTTACACTCTTGTATTCTGGCTAAATAAAAGCTGTTGCAATGATATTTCCATGCTGAACTGAGTTGTTCTGGCTCAAATATGAAGGCAAACCCACTTTCCTTTCAGTATTTTGCTGCATTTGGCAGAAATCAGCTCATTCGGCCTGAAAATGCTTTTAAGCACAAAAAACTTACACTCTTGATTTCTGGCTAAATAACAGCTGTTGCAATGATATTTCCATGCTGAACTGAGTTGTTCTGGCTCAAATATGAAGGCAAACCCACTTTCCTTTCAGTATTTTGCTGCATTTGGCAGAAATCAGCTCATTCGGCCTGAAAATGCTTTTAAGCACATAAAAACTTACACTCTTGATTTCTGGCTAAATAAAAGCTGTTGCAATGATATTTCCATGCTGAACTGAGTTGTTCTGGCTCAAATATGAAGGCAAACCCACTTTCCTTTCAGTATTTTGCTGCATTTGGCAGAAACAGGCATATTTGCTCATTCGGCCTGAAAATGCTTTTAAGCGCATAAAAACTTACACTCTTGATTTCTGGCGAAATAAAAGCTGTTGCAATGATATTTCCATGCTGAACTGAGTTGTTCTGGCTCAAATATGAACGCAAACCCACTTTCCTTTCAGTGTTTTGCTGCATTTGGCAGAAATAGGCATATTTGCTCATTCGGCCTGAAAATGCTTTTAAGCGCATAAAAACTTACACTCTTGATTTCTGGCTAAATAAAAGCTGTTGCAATAATATTTCCATGCTGAACTGAATTGTTCTGGCTCAAATATGAAGGCAAACCCACTTTCCTTTCAGTATTTTGCTGCATTTGGCAGAAACAGGCATATTTGCTCATTCGGCTTGAAAATGCTTTTAAGCGCATAAAAACTTACACTCTTGATTTCTGGCTAAATAAAAGCTGTTGCAATGATATTTCCATGCTGAACTGAGTTGTTCTGGCTCAAATATGAAGGCAAACCCACTTTCCTTTCAGTATTTTGCTGCATTTGGCAGAAACAGGCATATTTGCTCATTCGGCCTGAAAATGCTTTTAAGCGCATAAAAACGTACACTCTTGTATTCTGGCTAAATAAAAGCTGTTGCAATGATATTTCCATGCCGAACTGAGTTGTTCTGGCTCAAATATGAAAGAAAACCCACTTTCCTTTCAGTATTTTGCTGCAATTGGCAGAAACAGGCATATTTGCTCATTCGGCCTGAAAATGCTTTTAAGCGCATAAAAACTTACACTCTTGATTTCTGGCTAAATAAAAGCTGTTGCAATGATATTTCCATGCTGAACTGAGTTGTTCTTGCTCAAATATGAAGGCAAACCCACTTTCCTTTCAGTATTTTGCTGCATTTGACAGAAACAGGCATATTTGCTCATTCGGCCTGAAAATGCTTTTAAGCGCATAAAAACTTACACTCTTGATTTCTGGCTAAATAAAAGCTGTTGCAATGATATTTCCATGCTGAAGTGAGTTGTTCTGGCTCAAATATGAAGGCAAACCCACTTTCCTTTCAGTATTTTGCTGCATTTGGCAGAAACAGGCATATTTGCTCATTCGGCCTGAAAATGCTTTTAAGCGCATAAAAACTTACACTCTTGATTTCTGGCTAAATAAAAGCTGTTGCAATGATATTTCCCTGGTGAACTGAGTTGTTCTGGCTCAAATATGAAGGCAAACCCACTTTCCTTTCAGTATTTTGCTGCATTTGGCAGAAACAGGCATATTTGCTCATTCGGCCTGAAAATGCTTTTAAGCGCATAAAAACTTACACTCTTGATTTCTGGCTAAATAAAAGCTGTTGCAATGATATTTCCATGCTGAACTGAGTTGTTCTGGCTCAAATATGAAGGCAAACCCACTTTCCTTTCAGTATTTTGCTGCATTTGGCAGAAACAGGCATATTTGCTCATTCGGCCTGAAAATGCTTTTAAGCGCATAAAAACTTACACTCTTGATTTCTGGCTAAATAAAAGCTGTTGCAATGATATTTCCATGCTGAACTGAGTTGTTCTGGCTCAAATATGAAGGAAAACCCACTTTCCTTTCAGTATTTTGCTGCATTTGGCAGAAATCAGCTCATTCGGCCTGAAAATGCTTTTAAGCACATAAAAACTTACACTCTTGATTTCTGGCTAAATAAAAGCTGTTGCAATGATATTTCCATGCTGAACTGAGTTGTTCTGGCTCAAATATGAAGGAAAACCCACTTTCCTTTCAGTATTTTGCTGCATTTGGCAGAAATCAGCTCATTCGGCCTGAAAATGCTTTTAAGCGCATAAAAACTTACACTCTTGATTTCTGGCTAAATAAAAGCTGTTGCAATGATATTTCCATGCTGAACTGAGTTGTTCTGGCTCAAATATGAAGGCAAACCCACTTTCCTTTCAGTATTTTGCTGCATTTGGCAGAAACAGGCATATTTGCTCATTCGGCCTGAAAATGCTTTTAAGCGCATAAAAACTTACACTCTTGATTTCTGGCTAAATAAGAGCTGTTGCAATGATATTTCCATGCTGAACTGAGTTGTTCTGGCTCAAATATGAAGGCAAACCCACTTTCCTTTCAGTATTTTGCTGCATTTGGCAGAAACAGGCATATTTGCTCATTCGGCCTGAAAATGCTTTTAAGCGCATAACAACTTACACTCTTGATTTCTGGCTAAATAACAGCTGTTGCAATGATATTTCCATGCTGAACTGAGTTGTTCTGGCTCAAATATGAAGGCAAACCCACTTTCCTTTCAGTATTTTGCTGCATTTGGCAGAAACAGGCATATTTGCTCATTCGGCCTGAAAATGCTTTTAAGCGCATAAAAACTTACACTCTTGATTTCTGGCTAAATAACAGCTGTTGCAATGATATTTCCATGCTGAACTGAGTTGTTCTGGCTCAAATATGAAGGCAAACCCACTTTCCTTTCAGTATTTTGCTGCATTTGGCAGAAACAGGCATATTTGCTCATTCGGCCTGAAAATGCTTTTAAGCGCATAAAAACTTACACTCTTGATTTCTGGCTAAATAAAAGCTGTTGCAATGATATTTCCATGCTGAACTGAGTTGTTCTGGCTCAAATATGAAGGCAAACCCACTTTCCTTTCAGTATTTTGCTGCATTTGGCAGAAATCAGCTCATTCGGCCTGAAAATGCTTTTAAGCACATAAAAACTTACACTCTTGATTTCTGGCTAAATAAAAGCTGTTGCAATGATATTTCCATGCTGAACTGAGTTGTTCTGGCTCAAATATGAAGGAAAACCCTCTTTCCTTTCAGTATTTTGCTGCATTTGGCAGAAATCAGCTCATTCGGCCTGAAAATGCTTTTAAGCGCATAAAAACTTACACTCTTGATTTCTGGCTAAATAAAAGCTGTTGCAATGATATTTCCATGCTGAACTGAGTTGTTCTGGCTCAAATATGAAGGCAAACCCACTTTCCTTTCAGTATTTTGCTGCATTTGGCAGAAACAGGCATATTTGCTCATTCGGCCTGAAAATGCTTTTAAGCGCATAAAAACGTACACTCTTGTATTCTGGCTAAATAAAAGCTGTTGCAATGATATTTCCATGCTGAACTGAGTTGTTCTGGCTCAAATATGAAGGAAAACCCACTTTCCTTTCAGTATTTTGCTGCATTTGGCAGAAATCAGCTCATTCGGCCTGAAAATGCTTTTAAGCACATATAAACTTACACTCTTGATTTCTGGCTAAATAAAAGCTGTTGCAATGATATTTCCATGCTGAACCGAGTTGTTCTGGCTCAAATATGAAGGCAAACCCACTTTCCTTTCAGTATTTTGCTGCATTTGGCAGAAATCAGCTCATTCGGCCTGAAAATGCTTTTAAGCACATAAAAACTTACACTCTTGATTTCTGGCTAAATAAAAGCTGTTGCAATGATATTTCCATGCTGAACTGAGTTGTTCTGGCTCAAATATGAAGGAAAACCCACTTTCCTTTCAGTATTTTGCTGCATTTGGCAGAAATCAGCTCATTCGGCCTGAAAATGCTTTTAAGCGAATAAAAACTTACACTCTTGATTTCTGGCTAAATAAAAGCTGTTGCAATGATATTTCCATGCTGAACTGAGTTGTTCTGGCTCAAATATGAAGGCAAACCCACTTTCCTTTCAGTATTTTGCTGCATTTGGCAGAAACAGGCATATTTGCTCATTCGGCCTGAAAATGCTTTTAAGCGCATAAAAACGTACACTCTTGTATTCTGGCTAAATAAAAGCTGTTGCAATGATATTTCCATGCTGAACTGAGTTGTTCTGGCTCAAATATGAAGGAAAACCCACTTTCCTTTCAGTATTTTGCTGCATTTGGCAGAAATCAGCTCATTCGGCCTGAAAATGCTTTTAAGCACATAAAAACTTACACTCTTGATTTCTGGCTAAATAAAAGCTGTTGCAATGATATTTCCATGCTGAACTGAGTTGTTCTGGCTCAAATATGAAGGAAAACCCTCTTTCCTTTCAGTATTTTGCTGCATTTGGCAGAAATCAGCTCATTCGGCCTGAAAATGCTTTTAAGCGAATAAAAACTTACACTCTTGATTTCTGGCTAAATAAAAGCTGTTGCAATGATATTTCCATGCTGAACTGAGTTGTTCTGGCTCAAATATGAAGGCAAACCCACTTTCCTTTCAGTATTTTGCTGCATTTGGCAGAAACAGGCATATTTGCTCATTCGGCCTGAAAATGCTTTTAAGCGCATAAAAACTTACACTCTTGATTTCTGGCTAAATAAAAGCTGTTGCAATGATATTTCCATGCTGAACTGAGTTGTTCTGGCTCAAATATGAAGGCAAACCCACTTTCCTTTCAGTATTTTGCTGCATTTGGCAGAAACAGGCATATTTGCTCATTCGGCCTGAAAATGCTTTTAAGCGCATAAAAACGTACACTCTTGTATTCTGGCTAAATAAAAGCTGTTGCAATGATATTTCCATGCTGAACTGAGTTGTTCTGGCTCAAATATGAAGGAAAACCCACTTTCCTTTCAGTATTTTGCTGCATTTGGCAGAAATCAGCTCATTCGGCCTGAAAATGCTTTTAAGCACATATAAACTTACACTCTTGATTTCTGGCTAAATAAAAGCTGTTGCAATGATATTTCCATGCTGAACCGAGTTGTTCTGGCTCAAATATGAAGGCAAACCCACTTTCCTTTCAGTATTTTGCTGCATTTGGCAGAAATCAGCTCATTCGGCCTGAAAATGCTTTTAAGCACATAAAAACTTACACTCTTGATTTCTGGCTAAATAAAAGCTGTTGCAATGATATTTCCATGCTGAACTGAGTTGTTCTGGCTCAAATATGAAGGAAAACCCACTTTCCTTTCAGTATTTTGCTGCATTTGGCAGAAATCAGCTCATTCGGCCTGAAAATGCTTTTAAGCGAATAAAAACTTACACTCTTGATTTCTGGCTAAATAAAAGCTGTTGCAATGATATTTCCATGCTGAACTGAGTTGTTCTGGCTCAAATATGAAGGCAAACCCACTTTCCTTTCAGTATTTTGCTGCATTTGGCAGAAACAGGCATATTTGCTCATTCGGCCTGAAAATGCTTTTAAGCGCATAAAAACGTACACTCTTGTATTCTGGCTAAATAAAAGCTGTTGCAATGATATTTCCATGCTGAACTGAGTTGTTCTGGCTCAAATATGAAGGAAAACCCACTTTCCTTTCAGTATTTTGCTGCATTTGGCAGAAATCAGCTCATTCGGCCTGAAAATGCTTTTAAGCACAAAAAACTTACACTCTTGATTTCTGGCTAAATAAAAGCTGTTGCAATGATATTTCCATGCTGAACCGAGTTGTTCTGGCTCAAATATGAAGGAAAACCCACTTTCCTTTCAGTATTTTGCTGCATTTGGCTGAAACAGGCATATTTGCTCATTCGGCCTGAAAATGCTTTTAAGCGCATAAAAACTTACACTCTTGATTTCTGGCTAAATAAAAGCTGTTGCAATGATATTTCCATGCTGAACTGAGTTGTTCTGGCTCAAATATGAAGGCCAACTCACTTTCCTTTCAGTATTTTGCTGCATTTGGCAGAAACAGGCATATTTGCTCATTCGGCCTGAAAATGCTTTAAAGCGCATAAAAACTTACACTCTTGATTTCTGGCTAAATAAAAGCTGTTGCAATGATATTTCCATGCTGAACTGAGTTGTTCTGGCTCAAATATGAAGGCAAACCCACTTTCCTTTCAGTATTTTCCTGCATTTGGCAGAAATCAGCTCATTCGGCCTGAAAATGCTTTTAAGCACATAAAAACTTACACTCTTGATTTCTGGCTAAATAAAAGCTGTTGCAATGATATTTCCATGCTGAACTGAGTTGTTCTGGCTCAAATATGAAGGAAAACCCACTTTCCTTTCAGTATTTTGCTGCATTTGGCAGAAATCAGCTCATTCGGCCTGAAAATGCTTTTAAGCGCATAAAAACTTACACTCTTGATTTCTGGCTAAATAAAAGGTGTTGCAATGATATTTCCATGCTGAACTGAGTTGTTCTGGCTCAAATATGAAGGCAAACACACTTTCCTTTCAGTATTTTGCTGCATTTGGCAGAAACAGGCATATTTGCTCATTCGGCCTGAAAATGCTTTTAAGCGCATAAAAACTTACACTCTTGATTTCTGGCTAAATAAAAGCTGTTGCAATGATATTTCCATGCTGAACTGAGTTGTTCTGGCTCAAATATGAAGGCAAACACACTTTCCTTTCAGTATTTTGCTGCATTTGGCAGAAACAGGCATATTTGCTCATTCGGCCTGAAAATGCTTTTAAGCGCATAAAAACGTACACTCTTGTATTCTGGCTAAATAAAAGCTGTTGCAATGATATTTCCATGCTGAACTGAGTTGTTCTGGCTCAAATATGAAGGCAAACCCACTTTCCTTTCAGTATTTTGCTGCATTTAGCAGAAACAGGCATATTTGCTCATTCGGCCTGAAAATGCTTTTAAGCGCATAAAAACTTACACTCTTGATTTCTGGCTAAATAAAAGCTGTTGCAATGATATTTCCATGCTGAACTGAGTTGTTCTGGCTCAAATATGAAGGCAAACCCACTTTCCTTTCAGTATTTTGCTGCATTTGGCAGAAACAGGCATATTTGCTCATTCGGCCTGAAAATGCTTTTAAGCGCATAAAAACTTACACTCTTGATTTCTGGCTAAATAAAAGCTGTTGCAATGATATTTCCATGCTGAACCGAGTTGTTCTGTCTCAAATATGAAGGCAAACCCACTTTCCTTTCAGTATTTTGCTGCATTTGGCAGAAATCAGCTCATTCGGCCTGAAAATGCTTTTAAGCGCATAAAAACTTACACTCTTGATTTCTGGCTAAATAAAAGCTGTTGCAATGATATTTCCATGCTGAACTGAGTTGTTCTGGCTCAAATATGAAGGCAAACCCACTTTCCTTTCAGTATTTTGCAGCATTTGGCAGAAACAGGCATATTTGATCATTCGGCCTGAAAATGCTTTTAAGCGCATAAAAACTTACACTCTTGATTTCTGGCTAAATAAAAGCTGTTGCAATGATAGTTCCCTGCTGAACTGAGTTGTTCTGGCTCAAATATGAAGGCAAACCCACTTTCCTTTCAGTATTTTGCTGCATTTGGCAGAAACAGGCATATTTGCTCATTCGGCCTGAAAATGCTTTTAAGCACAAAAAACTTACACTCTTGATTTCTGGCTAAATAAAAGCTGTTGCAATGATATTTCCATGCTGAACTGAGTTGTTCTGGCTCAAATATGAAGGCAAACCCACTTTCCTTTCAGTATTTTGCTGCATTTGGCAGAAACAGGCATATTTGCTCATTCGGCCTGAAAATGCTTTTAAGCGCATAAAAACTTACACTCTTTTATTCTGGCTAAATAAAAGCTGTTGCAATGATATTTCCATGCTGAACTGAGTTGTTCTGGCTCAAATATGAAGGAAAACCCACTTTCCTTTCAGTATTTTGCTGCATTTGGCAGAAATCAGCTCATTCGGCCTGAAAATGCTTTTAAGCGCATAAAAACTTACACTCTTGATTTCTGGCTAAATAAAAGCTGTTGCAATGATATTTCCATGCTGAACCGAGTTGTTCTGGCTCAAATATGAAGGCAAACCCACTTTCCTTTCAGTATTTTGCTGCATTTGGCAGAAACAGGCATATTTGCTCATTCGGCCTCAAAATGCTTTTAAGCGCATAAAAACTTACACTCTTGATTTCTGGCTAAATAAAAGCTGTTGCAATGATATTTCCATGCTGAACTGAGTTGTTCTGGCTCAAATATGAAGGCAAACCCACTTTCCTTTCAGTATTTTGCTGCATTTGGCAGAAACAGGCATATTTGCTCATTCGGCCTGAAAATGCTTTTAAGCACAAAAAACTTACACTCTTCATTTCTGGCTAAATAAAAGCTGTTGCAATGATATTTCCATGCTGAACTGAGTTGTTCTGGCTCAAATATGAAGGCAAACCCACTTTCCTTTCAGTATTTTGCTGCATTTGGCAGAAATCAGCTCATTCGGCCTGAAAATGCTTTTAAGCGCATAAAAACTTACACTCTTTTATTCTGGCTAAATAAAAGCTGTTGCAATGATATTTCCATGCTGAACTGAGTTGTTCTGGCTCAAATATGAAGGAAAACCCACTTTCCTTTCAGTATTTTGCTGCATTTGGCAGAAATCAGCTCATTCGGCCTGAAAATGCTTTTAAGCGCATAAAAACTTACACTCTTGATTTCTGGCTAAATAAAAGCTGTTGCAGTGATATTTCCATGCTGAACCGAGTTGTTCTGGCTCAAATATGAAGGCAAACCCACTTTCCTTTCAGTATTTTGCTGCATTTGGCAGAAACAGGCATATTTGCTCATTCGGCCTGAAAATGCTTTTAAGCGCATAAAAACTTACACTCTTGATTTCTGGCTAAATAAAAGCTGTTGCAATGATATTTCCATGCTGAACTGAGTTGTTCTGGCTCAAATATGAAGGCAAACCCACTTTCCTTTCAGTATTTTGCTGCATTTGGCAGAAACAGGCATATTTGCTCATTCGGCCTGAAAATGCTTTTAAGCGCATAAAAACTTACACTCTTGATTTCTGGCTAAATAAAAGCTGTTGCAATGATATTTCCATGCTGAACTGAGTTGTTCTGGCTCAAATATGAAGGCAAACCCACTTTCCTTTCAGTATTTTGCTGCATTTGGCAGAAACAGGCATATTGGCTCATTCGGCCTGAAAATGCTTTTAAGCGCATAAAAACTTACACTCTTGATTTCTGGCTAAATAAAAGCTGTTGCAATGATATTTCCATGCTGAAATGAGTTGTTCTGGCTCAAATATGAAGGCAAACCCACTTTCCTTTCAGTATTTTGCTGCATTTGGCAGAAACAGGCATATTTGCTCATTCGGCCTGAAAATGCTTTTGAGCGCATAAAAACTTACACTCTTGATTTCTGGCTAAATAAAAGCTGTTGCAATGATATTTCCATGCTGAACTGGGTTGTTCTGGCTCAAATATGAAGGCAAACCCACTTTCCTTTCAGTATTTTGCTGCATTTGGCAGAAACAGGCATATTTGCTCATTCGGCCTGAAAATGCTTTTAAGCGCATAAAAACTTACACTCTTGATTTCTGGCTAAATAAAAGCTGTTGCAATGATATTTCCATGCTGAACTGAGTTGTTCTGGCTCAAATATGAAGGCAAACCCACTTTCCTTTCAGTATTTTGCTGCATTTGGCAGAAACAGGCACATTTGCTCATTCGGCCTGAAAATGCTTTTAAGCGCATAAAAACTTACACTCTTGATTTCTGGCTAAATAAAAGCTGTTGCAATGATATTTCCATGCTGAACTGAGTTGTTCTGGCTCAAATATGAAGGCAAACCCACTTTCCTTTCAGTATTTTGCTGCATTTGGCAGAAATCAGCTCATTCGGCCTGAAAATGCTTTTAAGCACATAAAACTTACACTCTTGATTTCTGGCTAAATAACAGCTGTTGCAATGATATTTCCATGCTGAACTGAGTGTTTCTGGCTCAAATATGAAGGCAAACCCACTTTCCTTTCAGTATTTTGCTGCATTTGGCAGAAACAGGCATATTTGCTCATTCGGCCTGAAAATGCTTTTAAGCGCATAAAAACTTACACTCTTGATTTCTGGCTAAATAAAAGCTGTTGCAATGATATTTCCATGCTGAACTGAGTTGTTCTGGCTCAAATATGAAGGCAAACCCACTTTCCTTTCAGTATTTTGCTGCATTTGGCAGAAATCAGCTCATTCGGCCTGAAAATGCTTTTAAGCACAAAAAACTTACACTCTTGATTTCTGGCTAAATAAAAGCTGTTGCAATGATATTTCCATGCTGAACTGAGTGTTTCTGGCTCAAATATGAAGGCAAACCCACTTTCCTTTCAGTATTTTGCTGCATTTGGCAGAAACAGGCATATTTGCTCATTCGGCCTGAAAATGCTTTTAAGCGCATAAAAACTTACACTCTTGATTTCTGGCTGAATAAAAGCTGTTGCAATGATATTTCCGTGCTGAACTGAGTTGTTCTGGCTCAAATATGAAGGCAAACCCACTTTCCTTTCAGTATTTTGCTGCATTTGGCAGAAACAGGCATATTTGCTCATTCGGCCTGAAAATGCTTTTAAGCACAATAAACTTACACTCTTGATTTCTGGCTAAATAAAAGCTGTTGCAATGATATTTCCATGCTGAACTGAGTTGTTCTGGCTCAAATATGAAGGCAAACCCACTTTCCTTTCAGTATTTTGCTGCATTTGGCAGAAATCAGCTCATTCGGCCTGAAAATGCTTTTAAGCGCATAAAAACTTACACTCTTGATTTCTGGCTGAAAAAAAGCTGTTGCAATTATATTTCCATGCTGAACTGAGTTGTTCTGGCTCAAATATGAAGGCAAACCCACTTTCCCTTCAGTATTTTGCTGATTTGGCAGAAACAGGCATATTTGCTCATTCGGCCTGAAAATGCTTTTAAGCGCATAAAAACTTACACTCTTGTATTCTGGCTAAATAAAAGCTGTTGCAATGATATTTCCATGCTGAACTGAGTTGTTCTGGCTCAAATATGAAGGCAAACCCACTTTCCTTTCAGTATTTTGCTGCATTTGGCAGAAATCAGCTCATTCGGCCTGAAAATGCTTTTAAGCGCATAAAAACTTACACTCTTGATTTCTGGCTAAATAAAAGCTGTTGCAATGATATTTCCATGCTGAAATGAGTTGTTCTGGCTCAAATATGAAGGCAAACCCACTTTCCTTTCAGTATTTTGCTGCATTTGGCAGAAACAGGCATATTTGCTCATTCGGCCTGAAAATGCTTTTAAGCGCATAAAAACTTACACTCTTGATTTCTGGCTAAATAAAAGCTGTTGCAATGATATTTCCATGCTGAACTGAGTTGTTCTGGCTCAAATATGAAGGCAAACCCACTTTCCTTTCAGTATTTTGCTGCATTTGGCAGAAACAGGCATATTTGCTCATTCGGCCTGAAAATGCTTTTAAGCACAAAAAACTTACACTCTTGATTTCTGGTTAAATAAAAGCTGTTGCAATGATATTTCCATGCTGAACTGAGTTGTTCTGGCTCAAATATGAAGGCAAACCCACTTTCCTTTCAGTATTTTGCTGCATTTGGCAGAAATCAGCTCATTCGGCCTGAAAATGCTTTTAAGCACAAAAAACTTACACTCTTGATTTCTGGCTAAATAAAAGCTGTTGCAATGATATTTCCATGCTGAACTGAGTTGTTCTGGCTCAAATATGAAGGCAAACCCACTTTCCTTTCAGTATTTTGCTGCATTTGGCAGAAACAGGCATATTTGCTCATTCGGCCTGAAAATGCTTTTAAGCGCATAAAAACTTACACTCTTGATTTCTGGCTAAATAAAAGCTGTTGCAATGATATTTCCATGCTGAACTGAGTTGTTCTGGCTCAAATATGAAGGCAAACCCACTTTCCTTTCAGTATTTTGCTGCATTTGGCAGAAATCAGCTCATTCGGCCTGAAAATGCTTTTAAGCGCATAAAAACTTACACTCTTGATTTCTGGCTAAATAAAAGCTGTTGCAATGATATTTCCATGCTGAACTGAGTTGTTCTGGCTCAAATATGAAGGCAAACCCACTTTCCTTTCAGTATTTTGCTGCATTTGGCAGAAATCAGCTCATTCGGCCTGAAAATGCTTATTAAGCACAAAAAACTTACACTCTTGATTTCTGGCTAAATAAAAGCTGTTGCAATGATATTTCCATGCTGAACTGAGTTGTTCTGGCTCAAATATGAAGGCAAACCCACTTTCCTTTCAGTATTTTGCTGCATTTGGCAGAAACAGGCATATTTGCTCATTCGGCCTGAAAATGCTTTTAAGCGCATAAAAACTTACACTCTTGTATTCTGGCTAAATAAAAGCTGTTGCAATGATATTTCCATGCTGAACTGAGTTGTTCTGGCTCAAATATGAAGGAAAACCCACTTTCCTTTCAGTATTTTGCTGCATTTGGCAGAAATCAGCTCATTCGGCCTGAAAATGCTTTTAAGCGCATAAAAACTTACACTCTTGATTTCTGGCTAAATAAAAGCTGTTGCAATGATATTTCCATGCTGAACCGAGTTGTTCTGGCTCAAATATGAAGGCAAACCCACTTTCCTTTCAGTATTTTGCTGCATTTGGCAGAAACAGGCATATTTGCTCATTCGGCCTGAAAATGCTTTTAAGCGCATAAAAACTTACACTCTTGATTTCTGGCTAAATAAAAGCTGTTGCAATGATATTTCCATGCTGAACTGAGTTGTTCTGGCTCAAATATGAAGGCAAACCCACTTTCCTTTCAGTATTTTGCTGCATTTGGCAGAAATCAGCTCATTCGGCCTGAAAATGCTTTTAAGCGCATAAAAACTTACACTCTTGATTTCTGGCTAAATAAAAGCTGTTGCAATGATATTTCCATGCTGAACTGAGTTGTTCTGGCTCAAATATGAAGGCAAACCCACTTTCCTTTCAGTATTTTGCTGCATTTGGCAGAAACAGGCATATTTGCTCATTCGGCCTGAAAATGCTTTTAAGCGCATAAAAACTTACACTCTTGATTTCTGGCTAAATAAAAGCTGTTGCAATGATATTTCCATGCTGAACCGAGTTGTTCTGGCTCAAATATGAAGGCAAACCCACTTTCCTTTCAGTATTTTGCTGCATTTGGCAGAAATCAGCTCATTCGGCCTGAAAATGCTTTTAAGCACAAAAAACTTACACTCTTGATTTCTGGCTAAATAACAGCTGTTGCAATGATATTTCCATGCTGAACTGAGTTGTTCTGGCTCAAATATGAAGGCAAACCCACTTTCCTTTCAGTATTTTGCTGCATTTGGCAGAAACAGGCATATTTGCTCATTCGGCCTGAAAATGCTTTTAAGCGCATAAAAACTTACACTCTTGATTTCTGGCTAAATAAAAGCTGTTGCAATGATATTTCCATGCTGAAATGAGTTGTTCTGGCTCAAATATGAAGGCAAACCCACTTTCCTTTCAGTATTTTGCTGCATTTGGCAGAAACAGGCATATTTGCTCATTCGGCCTGAAAATGCTTTTAAGCGCATAAAAACTTACATTCTTGATTTCTGGCTAAATAAAAGCTGTTGCAATGATATTTCCATGCTGAACTGAGTTGTTCTGGCTCAAATATGAAGGCAAACCCACTTTCCTTTCAGTATTTTGCTGCATTTGGCAGAAATCAGCTCATTCGGCCTGAAAATGCTTTTAAGCGCATAAAAACTTACACTCTTGATTTCTGGCTAAATAAAAGCTGTTGCAATGATATTTCCATGCTGAACCGAGTTGTTCTGGCTCAAATATGAAGGCAAACCCACTTTCCTTTCAGTATTTTGCTGCATTTGGCAGAAACAGGCATATTTGCTCATTCGGCCTGAAAATGCTTTTAAGCGCATAAAAACTTACACTCTTGATTTCTGGCTAAATAAAAGCTGTTGCAATGATATTTCCATGCTGAACTGAGTTGTTCTGGCTCAAATATGAAGGCAAACCCACTTTCCTTTCAGTATTTTGCTGCATTTGGCAGAAACAGGCATATTTGCTCATTCGGCCTGAAAATGCTTTTAAGCGCATAAAAACTTACACTCTTGATTTCTGGCTAAATAAAAGCTGTTGCAATGATATTTCCATGCTGAACTGAGTTGTTCTGGCTCAAATATGAAGGCAAACCCACTTTCCTTTCAGTATTTTGCTGCATTTGGCAGAAACAGGCATATTTGCTCATTCGGCCTGAAAATACTTTAAGGCGCATAAAAACTTACACTCTTGATTTCTGGCTAAATAAAAGCTGTTGCAATGATATTTCCATGCTGAACCGAGTTGTTCTGGCTCAAATATGAAGGCAAACCCACTTTCCTTTCAGTATTTTGCTGCATTTGGCAGAAACAGGCATATTTGCTCATTCGGCCTGAAAATGCTTTTAAGCGCATAAAAACTTACACTCTTGATTTCTGGCTAAATAAAAGCTGTTGCAATGATATTTCCATGCTGAACTGAGTTGTTCTGGCTCAAATATGAAGGCAAACCCACTTTCCTTTCAGTATTTTGCTGCATTTGGCAGAAATCAGCTCATTCGGCCTGAAAATGCTTTTAAGCGCATAAAAACTTACACTCTTGATTTCTGGCTAAATAAAAGCTGTTGCAATGATATTTCCATGCTGAACCGAGTTGTTCTGGCTCAAATATGAAGGCAAACCCACTTTCCTTTCAGTATTTTGCTGCATTTGGCAGAAACAGGCATATTTGCTCATTCGGCCTGAAAATGCTTTTAAGCGCATAAAAACTTACACTCTTGATTTCTGGCTAAATAAAAGCTGTTGCAATGATATTTCCATGCTGAACTGAGTTGTTCTGGCTCAAATATGAAGGCAAACCCACTTTCCTTTCAGTATTTTGCTGCATTTGGCAGAAATCAGCTCATTCGGCCTGAAAATGCTTTTAAGCACATAAAACTTACACTCTTGATTTCTGGCTAAATAACAGCTGTTGCAATGATATTTCCATGCTGAACTGAGTGTTTCTGGCTCAAATATGAAGGCAAACCCACTTTCCTTTCAGTATTTTGCTGCATTTGGCAGAAACAGGCATATTTGCTCATTCGGCCTGAAAATGCTTTTAAGCGCATAAAAACTTACACTCTTGATTTCTGGCTAAATAAAAGCTGTTGCAATGATATTTCCATGCTGAACTGAGTTGTTCTGGCTCAAATATGAAGGCAAACCCACTTTCCTTTTAGTATTTTGCTGCATTTGGCAGAAATCAGCTCATTCGGCCTGAAAATGCTTTTAAGCACAAAAAACTTACACTCTTGATTTCTGGCTAAATAAAAGCTGTTGCAATGATATTTCCATGCTGAACTGAGTGTTTCTGGCTCAAATATGAAGGCAAACCCATTTTCCTTTCAGTATTTTTCTGCATTTGGCAGAAACAGGCATATTTGCTCATTCGGCCTGAAAATGCTTTTAAGCGCATAAAAACTTACACTCTTGATTTCTGGCTAAATAAAAGCTGTTGCAATGATATTTCCATGCTGAACTGAGTTGTTCTGGCTCAAATATGAAGGCAAACCCACTTTCCTTTCAGTATTTTGCTGCATTTGGCAGAAACAGGCATATTTGCTCATTCGGCCTGAAAATGCTTTTAAGCGCATAAAAACTTACACTCTTGATTTCTGGCTAAATAACAGCTGTTGCAATGATATTTCCATGCTGAACTGAGTTGTTCTGGCTCAAATATGAAGGCAAACCCACTTTCCTTTCAGTATTTTGCTGCATTTGGCAGAAACAGGCATATTTGCTCATTCGGCCTGAAAATGCTTTTAAGCGCATAAAAACTTACACTCTTGATTTCTGGCTGAATAAAAGCTGTTGCAATGATATTTCCGTGCTGAACTGAGTTGTTCTGGCTCAAATATGAAGGCAAACCCACTTTCCTTTCAGTATTTTGCTGCATTTGGCAGAAATCAGCTCATTCGGCCTGAAAATGCTTTTAAGCGCATAAAAACTTACACTCTTGATTTCTGGCTGAAAAAAAGCTGTTGCAATTATATTTCCATGCTGAACTGAGTTGTTCTGGCTCAAATATGAAGGCAAACCCACTTTCCCTTCAGTATTTTGCTGCATTTGGCAGAAACAGGCATATTTGCTCATTCGGCCTGAAAATGCTTTTAAGCGCATAAAAACTTACACTCTTATATTCTGGCTAAATAAAAGCTGTTGCAATGATATTTCCATGCTGAACTGAGTTGTTCTGGCTCAAATATGAAGGCAAACCCACTTTCCTTTCAGTATTTTGCTGCATTTGGCAGAAACAGGCATATTTGCTCATTCGGCCTGAAAATGCTTTTAAGCGCATAAAAACTTACACTCTTGTATTCTGGCTAAATAAAAGCTGTTGCAATGATATTTCCATGCTGAACTGAGTTGTTCTGGCTCAAATATGAAGGCAAACCCACTTTCCTTTCAGTATTTTGCTGCATTTGGCAGAAATCAGCTCATTCGGCCTGAAAATGCTTTTAAGCACAAAAAACTTACACTCTTGATTTCTGGCTAAATAACAGCTGTTGCAATGATATTTCCATGCTGAACTGAGTTGTTCTGGCTCAAATATGAAGGCAAACCCACTTTCCTTTCAGTATTTTGCTGCATTTGGCAGAAACACGCATATTTGCTCATTCGGCCTGAAAATGCTTTTAAGCGCATAAAAACTTACACTCTTGATTTCTGGCTAAATAAAAGCTGTTGCAATGATATTTCCATGCTGAAATGAGTTGTTCTGGCTCAAATATGAAGGCAAACCCACTTTCCTTTCAGTATTTTGCTGCATTTGGCAGAAACAGGCATATTTGCTCATTCGGCCTGAAAATGCTTTTAAGCGCATAAAAACTTACACTCTTGATTTCTGGCTAAATAAAAGCTGTTGCAATGATATTTCCATGCTGAAATGAGTTGTTCTGGCTCAAATATGAAGGCAAACCCACTTTCCTTTCAGTATTTTGCTGCATTTGGCAGAAACAGGCATATTTGCTCATTCGGCCTGAAAATGCTTTTAAGCGCATAAAAACTTACACTCTTGATTTCTGGCTAAATAAAAGCTGTTGCAATGATATTTCCATGCTGAACTGAGTTGTTCTGGCTCAAATATGAAGGCAAACCCACTTTCCTTTCAGTATTTTGCTGCATTTGGCAGAAATCAGCTCATTCGGCCTGAAAATGCTTTTAAGCGCATAAAAACTTACACTCTTGATTTCTGGCTAAATAAAAGCTGTTACAATGATATTTCCATGCTGAACTGAGTTGTTCTGGCTCAAATATGAAGGCAAACCCACTTTCCTTTCAGTATTTTGCTGCATTTGGCAGAAATCAGCTCATTCGGCCTGAAAATGCTTATTAAGCACAAAAAACTTACACTCTTGATTTCTGGCTAAATAAAAGCTGTTGCAATGATATTTCCATGCTGAACTGAGTTGTTCTGGCTCAAATATGAAGGCAAACCCACTTTCCTTTCAGTATTTTGCTGCATTTGGCAGAAACAGGCATATTTGCTCATTCGGCCTGAAAATGCTTTTAAGCACAAAAAACTTACACTCTTGTATTCTGGCTAAATAAAAGTTGTTGCAATGATATTTCCATGCTGAACTGAGTTGTTCTGGCTCAAATATGAAGGAAAACCCACTTTCCTTTCAGTATTTTGCTGCATTTGGCAGAAACAGGCATATTTGCTCATTCGGCCTGAAAATGCTTTTAAGCGCATAAAAACTTACACTCTTGATTTCTGGCTAAATAAAAGCTGTTGCAATGATATTTCCATGCTGAACCGAGTTGTTCTGGCTCAAATATGAAGGCAAACCCACTTTCCTTTCAGTATTTTGCTGCATTTGGCAGAAACAGGCATATTTGCTCATTCGGCCTGAAAATGCTTTTAAGCGCATAAAAACTTACACTCTTGATTTCTGGCTAAATAAAAGCTGTTGCAATGATATTTCCATGCTGAACTGAGTTGTTCTGGCTCAAATATGAAGGCAAACCCACTTTCCTTTCAGTATTTTGCTGCATTTGGCAGAAACAGGCATATTTGCTCATTCGGCCTGAAAATACTTTAAGGCGCATAAAAACTTACACTCTTGATTTCTGGCTAAATAACAGCTGTTGCAATGATATTTCCATGCTGAACTGAGTTGTTCTGGCTCAAATATGAAGGCAAACCCACTTTCCTTTCAGTATTTTGCTGCATTTGGCAGAAACAGGCATATTTGCTCATTCGGCCTGAAAATGCTTTTAAGCGCATAAAAACTTACACTCTTGATTTCTGGCTAAATAAAAGCTGTTGCAATGATATTTCCATGCTGAACTGAGTTGTTCTGGCTCAAATATGAAGGCAAACCCACTTTCCTTTCAGTATTTTGCTGCATTTGGCAGAAATCAGCTCATTCGGCCTGAAAATGCTTTTAAGCGCATAAAAACTTACACTCTTGATTTCTGGCTAAATAAAAGCTGTTGCAATGATATTTCCATGCTGAACCGAGTTGTTCTGGCTCAAATATGAAGGCAAACCCACTTTCCTTTCAGTATTTTGCTGCATTTGGCAGAAACAGGCATATTTGCTCATTCGGCCTGAAAATGCTTTTAAGCGCATAAAAACTTACACTCTTGATTTCTGGCTAAATAAAAGCTGTTGCAATGATATTTCCATGCTGAACTGAGTTGTTCTGGCTCAAATATGAAGGCAAACCCACTTTCCTTTCAGTATTTTGCTGCATTTGGCAGAAATCAGCTCATTCGGCCTGAAAATGCTTTTAAGCGCATAAAAACTTACACTCTTGATTTCTGGCTGAATAAAAGCTGTTGCAATGATATTTCCATGCTGAACTGAGTTGTTCTGGCTCAAATATGAAGGCAAACCCACTTTCCTTTCAGTATTTTACTGCATTTGGCAGAAATCAGCTCATTCGGCCTGAAAATGCTTTTAAGCGCATAAAAACTTACACTCTTGATTTCTGGCTGAATAAAAGCTGTTGCAATGATATTTCCATGCTGAACTGAGTTGTTCTGGCTCAAATATGAAGGCAAACCCACTTTCCTTTCAGTATTTTGCTGCATTTGGCAGAAACAGGCATATTTGCTCATTCGGCCTGAAAATGCTTTTAAGCGCATAAAAACTTACACTCTTGTATTCTGGCTAAATAAAAGCTGTTGCAATGATATTTCCATGCTGAACTGAGTTGTTCTGGCTCAAATATGAAGGAAAACCCACTTTCCTTTCAGTATTTTGCTGCATTTGGCAGAAATCAGCTCATTCGGCCTGAAAATGCTTTTAAGCGCATAAAAACTTACACTCTTGTATTCTGGCTAAATAAAAGCTGTTGCAATGATATTTCCATGCTGAACTGAGTTGTTCTGGCTCAAATATGAAGGAAAACCCACTTTCCTTTCAGTATTTTGCTGCATTTGGCAGAAATCAGCTCATTCGGCCTGAAAATGCTTTTAAGCGCATAAAAACTTACACTCTTGATTTCTGGCTAAATAAAAGCTTTTGCAATGATATTTCCATGCTGAACCGAGTTGTTCTGGCTCAAATATGAAGGCAAACCCACTTTCCTTTCAGTATTTTGCTGCATTTGGCAGAAATCAGCTCATTCGGCCTGAAAATGCTTTTAAGCACAAAAAACTTACACTCTTGATTTCTGGCTAAATAAAAGCTGTTGCAATGATATTTCCATGCTGAACTGAGTTGTTCTGGCTCAAATATGAAGGCAAACCCACTTTCCTTTCAGTATTTTGCTGCATTTGGCAGAAACAGGCATATTTGCTCATTCGGCCTGAAAATGCTTTTAAGCGCATAAAAACTTACACTCTTGATTTCTGGCTAAATAAAAGCTGTTGCAATGATATTTCCATGCTGAACTGAGTTGTTCTGGCTCAAATATGAAGGCAAACCCACTTTCCTTTCAGTATTTTGCTGCATTTGGCAGAAACAGGCATATTTGCTCATTCGGCCTGAAAATGCTTTTAAGCGCATAAAAACTTACACTCTTGATTTCTGGCTAAATAAAAGCTGTTGCAATGATATTTCCATGCTGAAATGAGTTGTTCTGGCTCAAATATGAAGGCAAACCCACTTTCCTTTCAGTATTTTGCTGCATTTGGCAGAAACAGGCATATTTGCTCATTCGGCCTGAAAATGCTTTTAAGCACAAAAAACTTACACTCTTGATTTCTGGCTAAATAAAAGCTGTTGCAATGATATTTCCATGCTGAACTGAGTTGTTCTGGCTCAAATATGAAGGCAAACCCACTTTCCTTTCAGTATTTTGCTGCATTTGGCAGAAATCAGCTCATTCGGCCTGAAAATGCTTTTAAGCGCATAAAAACTTACACTCTTGATTTCTGGCTAAATAAAAGCTGTTGCAATGATATTTCCATGCTGAACTGAGTTGTTCTGGCTCAAATATGAAGGCAAACCCACTTTCCTTTCAGTATTTTGCTGCATTTGGCAGAAACAGGCATATTTGCTCATTCGGCCTGAAAATGCTTTTAAGCGCATAAAAACTTACACTCTTGATTTCTGGCTAAATAAAAGCTGTTGCAATGATATTTCCATGCTGAACTGAGTTGTTCTGGCTCAAATATGAAGGCAAACCCACTTTCCTTTCAGTATTTTGCTGCATTTGGCAGAAACAGGCATATTTGCTCATTCGGCCTGAAAATGCTTTTAAGCGCATAAAAACTTACACTCTTGATTTCTGGCTAAATAAAAGCTGTTGCAATATTTCCATGCTGAACTGAGTTGTTCTGGCTCAAATATGAAGGCAAACCCACTTTCCTTTCAGTATTTTGCTGCATTTGGCAGAAACAGGCATATTTGCTCATTCGGCCTGAAAATGCTTTTAAGCGCATAAAAACTTACACTCTTGATTTCTGGCTGAATAAAAGCTGTTGCAATGATATTTCCGTGCTGAACTGAGTTGTTCTGGCTCAAATATGAAGGCAAACCCACTTTCCTTTCAGTATTTTGCTGCATTTGGCAGAAATCAGCTCATTCGGCCTGAAAATGCTTTTAAGCGCATAAAAACTTACACTCTTGATTTCTGGCTGAAAAAAAGCTGTTGCAATTATATTTCCATGCTGAACTGAGTTGTTCTGGCTCAAATATGAAGGCAAACCCACTTTCCTTTCAGTATTTTGCTGCATTTGGCAGAAACAGGCATATTTGCTCATTCGGCCTGAAAATGCTTTTAAGCGCATAAAAACTTACACTCTTGTATTCTGGCTAAATAAAAGCTGTTGCAATGATATTTCCATGCTGAACTGAGTTGTTCTGGCTCAAATATGAAGGCAAACCCACTTTCCTTTCAGTATTTTGCTGCATTTGGCAGAAACAGGCATATTTGCTCATTCGGCCTGAAAATGCTTTTAAGCGCATAAAAACTTACACTCTTGATTTCTGGCTAAATAAAAGCTGTTGCAATGATATTTCCATGCTGAACTGAGTTGTTCTGGCTCAAATATGAAGGCAAACCCACTTTCCTTTCAGTATTTTGCTGCATTTGGCAGAAATCAGCTCATTCGGCCTGAAAATGCTTTTTTAATGCTTTCTTGATTTCTGGCTAAATAAAAGCTGTTGCAATGATATTTCCATGCTGAACTGAGTTGTTCTGGCTCAAATATGAAGGCAAACCCACTTTCCTTTCAGTATTTTGCTGCATTTGGCAGAAACAGGCATATTTGCTCATTCGGCCTGAAAATGCTTTTAAGCGCATAAAAACTTACACTCTTGATTTCTGGCTAAATAAAAGCTGTTGCAATGATATTTCCATGCTGAACTGAGTTGTTCTGGCTCAAATATGAAGGCAAACCCACTTTCCTTTCAGTATTTTGCTGCATTTGGCAGAAACAGGCATATTTGCTCATTCGGCCTGAAAATGCTTTTAAGCGCATAAAAACTTACACTCTTGATTTCTGGCTAAATAAAAGCTGTTGCAATGATATTTCCATGCTGAAATGAGTTGTTCTGGCTCAAATATGAAGGCAAACCCACTTTCCTTTCAGTATTTTGCTGCATTTGGCAGAAACAGGCATATTTGCTCATTCGGCCTGAAAATGCTTTTAAGCGCATAAAAACTTACACTCTTGATTTCTGGCTAAATAAAAGCTGTTGCAATATTTCCATGCTGAACTGAGTTGTTCTGGCTCAAATATGAAGGCAAACCCACTTTCCTTTCAGTATTTTGCTGCATTTGGCAGAAACAGGCATATTTGCTCATTCGGCCTGAAAATGCTTTTAAGCGCATAAAAACTTACACTCTTGATTTCTGGCTGAATAAAAGCTGTTGCAATGATATTTCCGTGCTGAACTGAGTTGTTCTGGCTCAAATATGAAGGCAAACCCACTTTCCTTTCAGTATTTTGCTGCATTTGGCAGAAATCAGCTCATTCGGCCTGAAAATGCTTTTAAGCGCATAAAAACTTACACTCTTGATTTCTGGCTGAAAAAAAGCTGTTGCAATTATATTTCCATGCTGAACTGAGTTGTTCTGGCTCAAATATGAAGGCAAACCCACTTTCCTTTCAGTATTTTGCTGCATTTGGCAGAAACAGGCATATTTGCTCATTCGGCCTGAAAATGCTTTTAAGCGCATAAAAACTTACACTCTTGTATTCTGGCTAAATAAAAGCTGTTGCAATGATATTTCCATGCTGAACTGAGTTGTTCTGGCTCAAATATGAAGGCAAACCCACTTTCCTTTCAGTATTTTGCTGCATTTGGCAGAAACAGGCATATTTGCTCATTCGGCCTGAAAATGCTTTTAAGCGCATAAAAACTTACACTCTTGATTTCTGGCTAAATAAAAGCTGTTGCAATGATATTTCCATGCTGAACTGAGTTGTTCTGGCTCAAATATGAAGGCAAACCCACTTTCCTTTCAGTATTTTGCTGCATTTGGCAGAAATCAGCTCATTCGGCCTGAAAATGCTTTTAAGCACAAAAAACTTACACTCTTGATTTCTGGCTAAATAAAAGCTGTTGCAATGATATTTCCATGCTGAACTGAGTTGTTCTGGCTCAAATATGAAGGCAAACCCACTTTCCTTTCAGTATTTTGCTGCATTTGGCAGAAATCAGCTCATTCGGCCTGAAAATGCTTTTAAGCGCATAAAAACTTACACTCTTGATTTCTGGCTGAATAAAAGCTGTTGCAATGATATTTCCATGCTGAACTGAGTTGTTCTGGCTCAAATATGAAGGCAAACCCACTTTCCTTTCAGTATTTTACTGCATTTGGCAGAAATCAGCTCATTCGGCCTGAAAATGCTTTTAAGCGCATAAAAACTTACACTCTTGATTTCTGGCTGAATAAAAGCTGTTGCAATGATATTTCCATGCTGAACTGAGTTGTTCTGGCTCAAATATGAAGGCAAACCCACTTTCCTTTCAGTATTTTGCTGCATTTGGCAGAAACAGGCATATTTGCTCATTCGGCCTGAAAATGCTTTTAAGCGCATAAAAACTTACACTCTTGTATTCTGGCTAAATAAAAGCTGTTGCAATGATATTTCCATGCTGAACTGAGTTGTTCTGGCTCAAATATGAAGGAAAACCCACTTTCCTTTCAGTATTTTGCTGCATTTGGCAGAAATCAGCTCATTCGGCCTGAAAATGCTTTTAAGCGCATAAAAACTTACACTCTTGTATTCTGGCTAAATAAAAGCTGTTGCAATGATATTTCCATGCTGAACTGAGTTGTTCTGGCTCAAATATGAAGGAAAACCCACTTTCCTTTCAGTATTTTGCTGCATTTGGCAGAAATCAGCTCATTCGGCCTGAAAATGCTTTTAAGCGCATAAAAACTTACACTCTTGATTTCTGGCTAAATAAAAGCTTTTGCAATGATATTTCCATGCTGAACCGAGTTGTTCTGGCTCAAATATGAAGGAAAACCCACTTTCCTTTCAGTATTTTGCTGCATTTGGCAGAAATCAGCTCATTCGGCCTGAAAATGCTTTTAAGCACAAAAAACTTACACTCTTGATTTCTGGCTAAATAAAAGCTGTTGCAATGATATTTCCATGCTGAACTGAGTTGTTCTGGCTCAAATATGAAGGCAAACCCACTTTCCTTTCAGTATTTTGCTGCATTTGGCAGAAACAGGCATATTTGCTCATTCGGCCTGAAAATGCTTTTAAGCGCATAAAAACTTACACTCTTGATTTCTGGCTAAATAAAAGCTGTTGCAATGATATTTCCATGCTGAACTGAGTTGTTCTGGCTCAAATATGAAGGCAAACCCACTTTCCTTTCAGTATTTTGCTGCATTTGGCAGAAACAGGCATATTTGCTCATTCGGCCTGAAAATGCTTTTAAGCGCATAAAAACTTACACTCTTGATTTCTGGCTAAATAAAAGCTGTTGCAATGATATTTCCATGCTGAAATGAGTTGTTCTGGCTCAAATATGAAGGCAAACCCACTTTCCTTTCAGTATTTTGCTGCATTTGGCAGAAACAGGCATATTTGCTCATTCGGCCTGAAAATGCTTTTAAGCACAAAAAACTTACACTCTTGATTTCTGGCTAAATAAAAGCTGTTGCAATGATATTTCCATGCTGAACTGAGTTGTTCTGGCTCAAATATGAAGGCAAACCCACTTTCCTTTCAGTATTTTGCTGCATTTGGCAGAAATCAGCTCATTCGGCCTGAAAATGCTTTTAAGCGCATAAAAACTTACACTCTTGATTTCTGGCTAAATAAAAGCTGTTGCAATGATATTTCCATGCTGAACTGAGTGTTTCTGGCTCAAATATGAAGGCAAACCCATTTTCCTTTCAGTATTTTGCTGCATTTGGCAGAAACAGGCATATTTGCTCATTCGGCCTGAAAATGCTTTTAAGCGCATAAAAACTTACACTCTTGATTTCTGGCTAAATAAAAGCTGTTGCAATGATATTTCCATGCTGAACTGAGTTGTTCTGGCTCAAATATGAAGGCAAACCCACTTTCCTTTCAGTATTTTGCTGCATTTGGCAGAAACAGGCATATTTGCTCATTCGGCCTGAAAATGCTTTTAAGCGCATAAAAACTTACACTCTTGATTTCTGGCTGAATAAAAGCTGTTGCAATGATATTTCCGTGCTGAACTGAGTTGTTCTGGCTCAAATATGAAGGCAAACCCACTTTCCTTTCAGTATTTTGCTGCATTTGGCAGAAATCAGCTCATTCGGCCTGAAAATGCTTTTAAGCGCATAAAAACTTACACTCTTGATTTCTGGCTGAAAAAAAGCTGTTGCAATTATATTTCCATGCTGAACTGAGTTGTTCTGGCTCAAATATGAAGGCAAACCCACTTTCCTTTCAGTATTTTGCTGCATTTGGCAGAAACAGGCATATTTGCTCATTCGGCCTGAAAATGCTTTTAAGCGCATAAAAACTTACACTCTTGTATTCTGGCTAAATAAAAGCTGTTGCAATGATATTTCCATGCTGAACTGAGTTGTTCTGGCTCAAATATGAAGGCAAACCCACTTTCCTTTCAGTATTTTGCTGCATTTGGCAGAAATCAGCTCATTCGGCCTGAAAATGCTTTTAAGCACAAAAAACTTACACTCTTGATTTCTGGCTAAATAACAGCTGTTGCAATGATATTTCCATGCTGAACTGAGTTGTTCTGGCTCAAATATGAAGGCAAACCCACTTTCCTTTCAGTATTTTGCTGCATTTGGCAGAAACAGGCATATTTGCTCATTCGGCCTGAAAATGCTTTTAAGCGCATAAAAACTTACACTCTTGATTTCTGGCTAAATAAAAGCTGTTGCAATGATATTTCCATGCTGAAATGAGTTGTTCTGGCTCAAATATGAAGGCAAACCCACTTTCCTTTCAGTATTTTGCTGCATTTGGCAGAAACAGGCATATTTGCTCATTCGGCCTGAAAATGCTTTTAAGCGCATAAAAACTTACACTCTTGATTTCTGGCTAAATAAAAGCTGTTGCAATGATATTTCCATGCTGAACTGAGTTGTTCTGGCTCAAATATGAAGGCAAACCCACTTTCCTTTCAGTATTTTGCTGCATTTGGCAGAAATCAGCTCATTCGGCCTGAAAATGCTTTTAAGCGCATAAAAACTTACACTCTTGATTTCTGGCTAAATAAAAGCTGTTGCAATGATATTTCCATGCTGAACCGAGTTGTTCTGGCTCAAATATGAAGGCAAACCCACTTTCCTTTCAGTATTTTCCTGCATTTGGCAGAAACAGGCATATTTGCTCATTCGGCCTGAAAATGCTTTTAAGCACATAAAAACTTACACTCTTGATTTCTGGCTAAATAAAAGCTGTTGCAATGATATTTCCATGCTGAACTGAGTTGTTCTGGCTCAAATATGATAGCAAACCCACTTTCCTTTCAGTATTTTGCTGCATTTGGCAGAAATCAGCTCATTCGGCCTGAAAATGCTTATTAAGCACAAAAAACTTACACTCTTGATTTCTGGCTAAATAAAAGCTGTTGCAATGATATTTCCATGCTGAACTGAGTTGTTCTGGCTCAAATATGAAGGAAAACCCACTTTCCTTTCAGTGTTTTGCTGCATTTGGCAGAAATCAGCTCATTCGGCCTGAAAATGCTTTTAAGCGCATAAAAACTTACACTCTTGATTTCTGGCTAAATAAAAGCTGTTGCAATGATATTTCCATGCTGAACTGAGTTGTTCTGGCTCAAATATGAAGGCAAACCCACTTTCCTTTCAGTATTTTGCTGCATTTGGCAGAAACAGGCATATTTGCTCATTCGGCCTGAAAATGCTTTTAAGCGCATAAAAACTTACACTCTTGATTTCTGGCTAAATAACAGCTGTTGCAATGATATTTCCATGCTGAACTGAGTTGTTCTGGCTCAAATATGAAGGCAAACCCACTTTCCTTTCAGTATTTTGCTGCATTTGGCAGAAATCAGCTCATTCGGCCTGAAAATGCTTTTAAGCGCATAAAAACTTACACTCTTGATTTCTGGCTAAATAAAAGCTGTTGCAATGATATTTCCATGCTGAACTGAGTGTTTCTGGCTCAAATATGAAGGCAAACCCATTTTCCTTTCAGTATTTTGCTGCATTTGGCAGAAACAGGCATATTTGCTCATTCGGCCTGAAAATGCTTTTAAGCGCATAAAAACTTACACTCTTGATTTCTGGCTAAATAAAAGCTGTTGCAATGATATTTCCATGCTGAACTGAGTTGTTCTGGCTCAAATATGAAGGCAAACCCACTTTCCTTTCAGTATTTTGCTGCATTTGGCAGAAACAGGCATATTTGCTCATTCGGCCTGAAAATGCTTTTAAGCGCATAAAAACTTACACTCTTGATTTCTGGCTAAATAAAAGCTGTTGCAATATTTCCATGCTGAACTGAGTTGTTCTGGCTCAAATATGAAGGCAAACCCACTTTCCTTTCAGTATTTTGCTGCATTTGGCAGAAACAGGCATATTTGCTCATTCGGCCTGAAAATGCTTTTAAGCGCATAAAAACTTACACTCTTGATTTCTGGCTAAATAAAAGCTGTTGCAATGATATTTCCATGCTGAACTGAGTTGTTCTGGCTCAAATATGAAGGCAAACCCACTTTCCTTTCAGTATTTTGCTGCATTTGGCAGAAATCAGCTCATTCGGCCTGAAAATGCTTTTAAGCGCATAAAAACTTACACTCTTGATTTCTGGCTAAATAAAAGCTGTTGCAATGATATTTCCATGCTGAACCGAGTTGTTCTGGCTCAAATATGAAGGCAAACCCACTTTCCTTTCAGTATTTTGCTGCATTTGGCAGAAACAGGCATATTTGCTCATTCGGCCTGAAAATGCTTTTAAGCGCATAAAAACTTACACTCTTGATTTCTGGCTAAATAAAAGCTGTTGCAATGATATTTCCATGCTGAACTGAGTTGTTCTGGCTCAAATATGAAGGCAAACCCACTTTCCTTTCAGTATTTTGCTGCATTTGGCAGAAATCAGCTCATTCGGCCTGAAAATGCTTATTAAGCACAAAAAACTTACACTCTTGATTTCTGGCTAAATAAAAGCTGTTGCAATGATATTTCCATGCTGAACTGAGTTGTTCTGGCTCAAATATGAAGGCAAACCCACTTTCCTTTCAGTATTTTGCTGCATTTGGCAGAAATCAGCTCATTCGGCCTGAAAATGCTTTTAAGCGCATAAAAACTTACACTCTTGATTTCTGGCTGAATAAAAGCTGTTGCAATGATATTTCCATGCTGAACTGAGTTGTTCTGGCTCAAATATGAAGGCAAACCCACTTTCCTTTCAGTATTTTGCTGCATTTGGCAGAAACAGGCATATTTGCTCATTCGGCCTGAAAATGCTTTTAAGCGCATAAAAACTTACACTCTTGTATTCTGGCTAAATAAAAGCTGTTGCAATGATATTTCCATGCTGAACTGAGTTGTTCTGGCTCAAATATGAAGGAAAACCCACTTTCCTTTCAGTATTTTGCTGCATTTGGCAGAAATCAGCTCATTCGGCCTGAAAATGCTTTTAAGCGCATAAAAACTTACACTCTTGTATTCTGGCTAAATAAAAGCTGTTGCAATGATATTTCCATGCTGAACTGAGTTGTTCTGGCTCAAATATGAAGGAAAACCCACTTTCCTTTCAGTATTTTGCTGCATTTGGCAGAAATCAGCTCATTCGGCCTGAAAATGCTTTTAAGCGCATAAAAACTTACACTCTTGATTTCTGGCTAAATAAAAGCTTTTGCAATGATATTTCCATGCTGAACCGAGTTGTTCTGGCTCAAATATGAAGGAAAACCCACTTTCCTTTCAGTATTTTGCTGCATTTGGCAGAAATCAGCTCATTCGGCCTGAAAATGCTTTTAAGCACAAAAAACTTACACTCTTGATTTCTGGCTAAATAAAAGCTGTTGCAATGATATTTCCATGCTGAACTGAGTTGTTCTGGCTCAAATATGAAGGCAAACCCACTTTCCTTTCAGTATTTTGCTGCATTTGGCAGAAACAGGCATATTTGCTCATTCGGCCTGAAAATGCTTTTAAGCGCATAAAAACTTACACTCTTGATTTCTGGCTAAATAAAAGCTGTTGCAATGATATTTCCATGCTGAACTGAGTTGTTCTGGCTCAAATATGAAGGCAAACCCACTTTCCTTTCAGTATTTTGCTGCATTTGGCAGAAACAGGCATATTTGCTCATTCGGCCTGAAAATGCTTTTAAGCACAAAAAACTTACACTCTTGATTTCTGGCTAAATAAAAGCTGTTGCAATGATATTTCCATGCTGAACTGAGTGTTTCTGGCTCAAATATGAAGGCAAACCCACTTTCCTTTCAGTATTTTGCTGCATTTGGCAGAAATCAGCTCATTCGGCCTGAAAATGCTTTTAAGCGCATAAAAACTTACACTCTTGATTTCTGGCTAAATAAAAGCTGTTGCAATGATATTTCCATGCTGAACTGAGTGTTTCTGGCTCAAATATGAAGGCAAACCCATTTTCCTTTCAGTATTTTGCTGCATTTGGCAGAAACAGGCATATTTGCTCATTCGGCCTGAAAATGCTTTTAAGCGCATAAAAACTTACACTCTTGATTTCTGGCTAAATAAAAGCTGTTGCAATGATATTTCCATGCTGAACTGAGTTGTTCTGGCTCAAATATGAAGGCAAACCCACTTTCCTTTCAGTATTTTGCTGCATTTGGCAGAAACAGGCATATTTGCTCATTCGGCCGGAAAATGCTTTTAAGCGCATAAAAACTTACACTCTTGATTTCTGGCTAAATAAAAGCTGTTGCAATATTTCCATGCTGAACTGAGTTGTTCTGGCTCAAATATGAAGGCAAACCCACTTTCCTTTCAGTATTTTGCTGCATTTGGCAGAAACAGGCATATTTGCTCATTCGGCCTGAAAATGCTTTTAAGCGCATAAAAACTTACACTCTTGATTTCTGGCTGAATAAAAGCTGTTGCAATGATATTTCCGTGCTGAACTGAGTTGTTCTGGCTCAAATATGAAGGCAAACCCACTTTCCTTTCAGTATTTTGCTGCATTTGGCAGAAATCAGCTCATTCGGCCTGAAAATGCTTTTAAGCGCATAAAAACTTACACTCTTGATTTCTGGCTGAAAAAAAGCTGTTGCAATTATATTTCCATGCTGAACTGAGTTGTTCTGGCTCAAATATGAAGGCAAACCCACTTTCCTTTCAGTATTTTGCTGCATTTGGCAGAAACAGGCATATTTGCTCATTCGGCCTGAAAATGCTTTTAAGCGCATAAAAACTTACACTCTTGTATTCTGGCTAAGTAAAAGCTGTTGCAATGATATTTCCATGCTGAACTGAGTTGTTCTGGCTCAAATATGAAGGCAAACCCACTTTCCTTTCAGTATTTTGCTGCATTTGGCAGAAATCAGCTCATTCGGCCTGAAAATGCTTTTAAGCACAAAAAACTTACACTCTTGATTTCTGGCTAAATAACAGCTGTTGCAATGATATTTCCATGCTGAACTGAGTTGTTCTGGCTCAAATATGAAGGCAAACCCACTTTCCTTTCAGTATTTTGCTGCATTTGGCAGAAACAGGCATATTTGCTCATTCGGCCTGAAAATGCTTTTAAGCGCATAAAAACTTACACTCTTGATTTCTGGCTAAATAAAAGCTGTTGCAATGATATTTCCATGCTGAAATGAGTTGTTCTGGCTCAAATATGAAGGCAAACCCACTTTCCTTTCAGTATTTTGCTGCATTTGGCAGAAACAGGCATATTTGCTCATTCGGCCTGAAAATGCTTTTAAGCGCATAAAAACTTACACTCTTGATTTCTGGCTAAATAAAAGCTGTTGCAATGATATTTCCATGCTGAAATGAGTTGTTCTGGCTCAAATATGAAGGCAAACCCACTTTCCTTTCAGTATTTTGCTGCATTTGGCAGAAACAGGCATATTTGCTCATTCGGCCTGAAAATGCTTTTAAGCGCATAAAAACTTACACTCTTGATTTCTGGCTAAATAAAAGCTGTTGCAATGATATTTCCATGCTGAACCGAGTTGTTCTGGCTCAAATATGAAGGCAAACCCACTTTCCTTTCAGTATTTTGCTGCATTTGGCAGAAACAGGCATATTTGCTCATTCGGCCTGAAAATGCTTTTAAGCGCATAAAAACTTACACTCTTGATTTCTGGCTAAATAAAAGCTGTTGCAATGATATTTCCATGCTGAACTGAGTTGTTCTGGCTCAAATATGAAAGCAAACCCACTTTCCTTTCAGTATTTTGCTGCATTTGGCAGAAATCAGCTCATTCGGCCTGAAAATGCTTATTAAGCACAAAAAACTTACACTCTTGATTTCTGGCTAAAAAAAAGCTGTTGCAATGATATTTCCATGCTGAACTGAGTTGTTCTGGCTCAAATATGAAGGCAAACCCACTTTCCTTTCAGTATTTTGCTGCATTTGGCAGAAACAGGCATATTTGCTCATTCGGCCTGAAAATGCTTTTAAGCGCATAAAAACTTACACTCTTGTATTCTGGCTAAATAAAAGCTGTTGCAATGATATTTCCATGCTGAACTGAGTTGTTCTGGCTCAAATATGAAGGAAAACCCACTTTCCTTTCAGTGTTTTGCTGCATTTGGCAGAAATCAGCTCATTCAGCCTGAAAATGCTTTTAAGCGCATAAAAACTTACACTCTTGATTTCTGGCTAAATAAAAGCTGTTGCAATGATATTTCCATGCTGAACTGAGTTGTTCTGGCTCAAATATGAAGGCAAACCCACTTTCCTTTCAGTATTTTGCTGCATTTGGCAGAAACAGGCATATTTGCTCATTCGGCCTGAAAATGCTTTTAAGCGCATAAAAACTTACACTCTTGATTTCTGGCTAAATAAAAGCTGTTGCAATGATATTTCCATGCTGAACTGAGTTGTTCTGGCTCAAATATGAAGGCAAACCCACTTTCCTTTCAGTATTTTGCTGCATTTGGCAGAAATCAGCTCATTCGGCCTGAAAATGCTTTTAAGCGCATAAAAACTTACACTCTTGATTTCTGGCTAAATAAAAGCTGTTGCAATGATATTTCCATGCTGAACTGAGTGTTTCTGGCTCAAATATGAAGGCAAACCCATTTTCCTTTCAGTATTTTGCTGCATTTGGCAGAAACAGGCATATTTGCTCATTCGGCCTGAAAATGCTTTTAAGCGCATAAAAACTTACACTCTTGATTTCTGGCTAAATAAAAGCTGTTGCAATGATATTTCCATGCTGAACTGAGTTGTTCTGGCTCAAATATGAAGGCAAACCCACTTTCCTTTCAGTATTTTGCTGCATTTGGCAGAAACAGGCATATTTGCTCATTCGGCCTGAAAATGCTTTTAAGCGCATAAAAACTTACACTCTTGATTTCTGGCTAAATAAAAGCTGTTGCAATGATATTTCCATGCTGAACTGAGTGTTTCTGGCTCAAATATGAAGGCAAACCCATTTTCCTTTCAGTATTTTGCTGCATTTGGCAGAAACAGGCATATTTGCTCATTCGGCCTGAAAATGCTTTTAAGCGCATAAAAACTTACACTCTTGTATTCTGGCTAAATAAAAGCTGTTGCAATGATATTTCCATGCTGAACTGAGTTGTTCTGGCTCAAATATGAAGGCAAACCCACTTTCCTTTCAGTATTTTGCTGCATTTGGCAGAAACAGGCATATTTGCTCATTCTGCCTGAAAATGCTTTTAAGCGCATAAAAACTTACACTCTTGATTTCTGGCTGAATAAAAGCTGTTGCAATGATATTTCCGTGCTGAACTGAGTTGTTCTGGCTCAAATATGAAGGCAAACCCACTTTCCTTTCAGTATTTTGCTGCATTTGGCAGAAATCAGCTCATTCGGCCTGAAAATGCTTTTAAGCGCATAAAAACTTACACTCTTGATTTCTGGCTGAAAAAAAGCTGTTGCAATTATATTTCCATGCTGAACTGAGTTGTTCTGGCTCAAATATGAAGGCAAACCCACTTTCCTTTCAGTATTTTGCTGCATTTGGCAGAAACAGGCATATTTGCTCATTCGGCCTGAAAATGCTTTTAAGCGCATAAAAACTTACACTCTTGTATTCTGGCTAAATAAAAGCTGTTGCAATGATATTTCCATGCTGAACTGAGTTGTTCTGGCTCAAATATGAAGGCAAACCCACTTTCCTTTCAGTATTTTGCTGCATTTGGCAGAAATCAGCTCATTCGGCCTGAAAATGCTTTTAAGCACAAAAAACTTACACTCTTGATTTCTGGCTAAATAACAGCTGTTGCAATGATATTTCCATGCTGAACTGAGTTGTTCTGGCTCAAATATGAAGGCAAACCCACTTTCCTTTCAGTATTTTGCTGCATTTGGCAGAAACAGGCATATTTGCTCATTCGGCCTGAAAATGCTTTTAAGCGCATAAAAACTTACACTCTTGATTTCTGGCTAAATAAAAGCTGTTGCAATGATATTTCCATGCTGAAATGAGTTGTTCTGGCTCAAATATGAAGGCAAACCCACTTTCCTTTCAGTATTTTGCTGCATTTGGCAGAAACAGGCATATTTGCTCATTCGGCCTGAAAATGCTTTTAAGCGCATAAAAACTTACACTCTTGATTTCTGGCTAAATAAAAGCTGTTGCAATGATATTTCCATGCTGAACTGAGTTGTTCTGGCTCAAATATGAAGGCAAACCCACTTTCCTTTCAGTATTTTGCTGCATTTGGCAGAAATCAGCTCATTCGGCCTGAAAATGCTTTTAAGCGCATAAAAACTTACACTCTTGATTTCTGGCTAAATAAAAGCTGTTGCAATGATATTTCCATGCTGAACCGAGTTGTTCTGGCTCAAATATGAAGGCAAACCCACTTTCCTTTCAGTATTTTCCTGCATTTGGCAGAAACAGGCATATTTGCTCATTCGGCCTGAAAATGCTTTTAAGCGCATAAAAACTTACACTCTTGATTTCTGGCTAAATAAAAGCTGTTGCAATGATATTTCCATGCTGAACTGAGTTGTTCTGGCTCAAATATGATAGCAAACCCACTTTCCTTTCAGTATTTTGCTGCATTTGGCAGAAATCAGCTCATTCGGCCTGAAAATGCTTATTAAGCACAAAAAACTTACACTCTTGATTTCTGGCTAAATAAAAGCTGTTGCAATGATATTTCCATGCTGAACTGAGTTGTTCTGGCTCAAATATGAAGGCAAACCCACTTTCCTTTCAGTATTTTGCTGCATTTGGCAGAAACAGGCATATTTGCTCATTCGGCCTGAAAATGCTTTTAAGCGCATAAAAACTTACACTCTTGTATTCTGGCTAAATAAAAGCTGTTGCAATGATATTTCCATGCTGAACTGAGTTGTTCTGGCTCAAATATGAAGGAAAACCCACTTTCCTTTCAGTGTTTTGCTGCATTTGGCAGAAATCAGCTCATTCGGCCTGAAAATGCTTTTAAGCGCATAAAAACTTACACTCTTGATTTCTGGCTAAATAAAAGCTGTTGCAATGATATTTCCATGCTGAACTGAGTTGTTCTGGCTCAAATATGAAGGCAAACCCACTTTCCTTTCAGTATTTTGCTGCATTTGGCAGAAACAGGCATATTTGCTCATTCGGCCTGAAAATGCTTTTAAGCGCATAAAAACTTACACTCTTGATTTCTGGCTAAATAAAAGCTGTTGCAATGATATTTCCATGCTGAACTGAGTTGTTCTGGCTCAAATATGAAGGCAAACCCACTTTCCTTTCAGTATTTTGCTGCATTTGGCAGAAATCAGCTCATTCGGCCTGAAAATGCTTTAAAGCGCATAAAAACTTACACTCTTGATTTCTGGCTAAATAAAAGCTGTTGCAATGATATTTCCATGCTGAACTGAGTGTTTCTGGCTCAAATATGAAGGCAAACCCATTTTCCTTTCAGTATTTTGCTGCATTTGGCAGAAACAGGCATATTTGCTCATTCGGCCTGAAAATGCTTTTAAGCGCATAAAAACTTACACTCTTGATTTCTGGCTAAATAAAAGCTGTTGCAATGATATTTCCATGCTGAACTGAGTTGTTCTGGCTCAAATATGAAGGCAAACCCACTTTCCTTTCAGTATTTTGCTGCATTTGGCAGAAACAGGCATATTTGCTCATTCGGCCTGAAAATGCTTTTAAGCGCATAAAAACTTACACTCTTGATTTCTGGCTAAATAAAAGCTGTTGCAATATTTCCATGCTGAACTGAGTTGTTCTGGCTCAAATATGAAGGCAAACCCACTTTCCTTTCAGTATTTTGCTGCATTTGGCAGAAACAGGCATATTTGCTCATTCGGCCTGAAAATGCTTTTAAGCGCATAAAAACTTACACTCTTGATTTCTGGCTAAATAAAAGCTGTTGCAATGATATTTCCATGCTGAACTGAGTTGTTCTGGCTCAAATATGAAGGCAAACCCACTTTCCTTTCAGTATTTTGCTGCATTTGGCAGAAATCAGCTCATTCGGCCTGAAAATGCTTTTAAGCGCATAAAAACTTACACTCTTGATTTCTGGCTAAATAAAAGCTGTTGCAATGATATTTCCATGCTGAACCGAGTTGTTCTGGCTCAAATATGAAGGCAAACCCACTTTCCTTTGAGTATTTTGCTGCATTTGGCAGAAACAGGCATATTTGCTCATTCGGCCTGAAAATGCTTTTAAGCGCATAAAAACTTACACTCTTGATTTCTGGCTAAATAAAAGCTGTTGCAATGATATTTCCATGCTGAACTGAGTTGTTCTGGCTCAAATATGAAGGCAAACCCACTTTCCTTTCAGTATTTTGCTGCATTTGGCAGAAATCAGCTCATTCGGCCTGAAAATGCTTATTAAGCACAAAAAACTTACACTCTTGATTTCTGGCTAAATAAAAGCTGTTGCAATGATATTTCCATGCTGAACTGAGTTGTTCTGGCTCAAATATGAAGGCAAACCCACTTTCCTTTCAGTATTTTGCTGCATTTGGCAGAAATCAGCTCATTCGGCCTGAAAATGCTTTTAAGCGCATAAAAACTTACACTCTTGATTTCTGGCTGAATAAAAGCTGTTGCAATGATATTTCCATGCTGAACTGAGTTGTTCTGGCTCAAATATGAAGGCAAACCCACTTTCCTTTCAGTATTTTACTGCATTTGGCAGAAATCAGCTCATTCGGCCTGAAAATGCTTTTAAGCGCATAAAAACTTACACTCTTGATTTCTGGCTGAATAAAAGCTGTTGCAATGATATTTCCATGCTGAACTGAGTTGTTCTGGCTCAAATATGAAGGCAAACCCACTTTCCTTTCAGTATTTTGCTGCATTTGGCAGAAACAGGCATATTTGCTCATTCGGCCTGAAAATGCTTTTAAGCGCATAAAAACTTACACTCTTGTATTCTGGCTAAATAAAAGCTGTTGCAATGATATTTCCATGCTGAACTGAGTTGTTCTGGCTCAAATATGAAGGAAAACCCACTTTCCTTTCAGTATTTTGCTGCATTTGGCAGAAATCAGCTCATTCGGCCTGAAAATGCTTTTAAGCGCATAAAAACTTACACTCTTGTATTCTGGCTAAATAAAAGCTGTTGCAATGATATTTCCATGCTGAACTGAGTTGTTCTGGCTCAAATATGAAGGAAAACCCACTTTCCTTTCAGTATTTTGCTGCATTTGGCAGAAATCAGCTCATTCGGCCTGAAAATGCTTTTAAGCGCATAAAAACTTACACTCTTGATTTCTGGCTAAATAAAAGCTTTTGCAATGATATTTCCATGCTGAACCGAGTTGTTCTGGCTCAAATATGAAGGAAAACCCACTTTCCTTTCAGTATTTTGCTGCATTTGGCAGAAATCAGCTCATTCGGCCTGAAAATGCTTTTAAGCACAAAAAACTTACACTCTTGATTTCTGGCTAAATAAAAGCTGTTGCAATGATATTTCCATGCTGAACTGAGTTGTTCTGGCTCAAATATGAAGGCAAACCCACTTTCCTTTCAGTATTTTGCTGCATTTGGCAGAAACAGGCATATTTGCTCATTCGGCCTGAAAATGCTTTTAAGCGCATAAAAACTTACACTCTTGATTTCTGGCTAAATAAAAGCTGTTGCAATGATATTTCCATGCTGAACTGAGTTGTTCTGGCTCAAATATGAAGGCAAACCCACTTTCCTTTCAGTATTTTGCTGCATTTGGCAGAAACAGGCATATTTGCTCATTCGGCCTGAAAATGCTTTTAAGCGCATAAAAACTTACACTCTTGATTTCTGGCTAAATAAAAGCTGTTGCAATGATATTTCCATGCTGAAATGAGTTGTTCTGGCTCAAATATGAAGGCAAACCCACTTTCCTTTCAGTATTTTGCTGCATTTGGCAGAAACAGGCATATTTGCTCATTCGGCCTGAAAATGCTTTTAAGCACAAAAAACTTACACTCTTGATTTCTGGCTAAATAAAAGCTGTTGCAATGATATTTCCATGCTGAACTGAGTTGTTCTGGCTCAAATATGAAGGCAAACCCACTTTCCTTTCAGTATTTTGCTGCATTTGGCAGAAATCAGCTCATTCGGCCTGAAAATGCTTTTAAGCGCATAAAAACTTACACTCTTGATTTCTGGCTAAATAAAAGCTGTTGCAATGATATTTCCATGCTGAACTGAGTGTTTCTGGCTCAAATATGAAGGCAAACCCATTTTCCTTTCAGTATTTTGCTGCATTTGGCAGAAACAGGCATATTTGCTCATTCGGCCTGAAAATGCTTTTAAGCGCATAAAAACTTACACTCTTGATTTCTGGCTAAATAAAAGCTGTTGCAATGATATTTCCATGCTGAACTGAGTTGTTCTGGCTCAAATATGAAGGCAAACCCACTTTCCTTTCAGTATTTTGCTGCATTTGGCAGAAACAGGCATATTTGCTCATTCGGCCGGAAAATGCTTTTAAGCGCATAAAAACTTACACTCTTGATTTCTGGCTAAATAAAAGCTGTTGCAATATTTCCATGCTGAACTGAGTTGTTCTGGCTCAAATATGAAGGCAAACCCACTTTCCTTTCAGTATTTTGCTGCATTTGGCAGAAACAGGCATATTTGCTCATTCGGCCTGAAAATGCTTTTAAGCGCATAAAAACTTACACTCTTGATTTCTGGCTGAATAAAAGCTGTTGCAATGATATTTCCGTGCTGAACTGAGTTGTTCTGGCTCAAATATGAAGGCAAACCCACTTTCCTTTCAGTATTTTGCTGCATTTGGCAGAAATCAGCTCATTCGGCCTGAAAATGCTTTTAAGCGCATAAAAACTTACACTCTTGATTTCTGGCTGAAAAAAAGCTGTTGCAATTATATTTCCATGCTGAACTGAGTTGTTCTGGCTCAAATATGAAGGCAAACCCACTTTCCTTTCAGTATTTTGCTGCATTTGGCAGAAACAGGCATATTTGCTCATTCGGCCTGAAAATGCTTTTAAGCGCATAAAAACTTACACTCTTGTATTCTGGCTAAATAAAAGCTGTTGCAATGATATTTCCATGCTGAACTGAGTTGTTCTGGCTCAAATATGAAGGCAAACCCACTTTCCTTTCAGTATTTTGCTGCATTTGGCAGAAATCAGCTCATTCGGCCTGAAAATGCTTTTAAGCACAAAAAACTTACACTCTTGATTTCTGGCTAAATAACAGCTGTTGCAATGATATTTCCATGCTGAACTGAGTTGTTCTGGCTCAAATATGAAGGCAAACCCACTTTCCTTTCAGTATTTTGCTGCATTTGGCAGAAACAGGCATATTTGCTCATTCGGCCTGAAAATGCTTTTAAGCGCATAAAAACTTACACTCTTGATTTCTGGCTAAATAAAAGCTGTTGCAATGATATTTCCATGCTGAAATGAGTTGTTCTGGCTCAAATATGAAGGCAAACCCACTTTCCTTTCAGTATTTTGCTGCATTTGGCAGAAACAGGCATATTTGCTCATTCGGCCTGAAAATGCTTTTAAGCGCATAAAAACTTACACTCTTGATTTCTGGCTAAATAAAAGCTGTTGCAATGATATTTCCATGCTGAACTGAGTTGTTCTGGCTCAAATATGAAGGCAAACCCACTTTCCTTTCAGTATTTTGCTGCATTTGGCAGAAATCAGCTCATTCGGCCTGAAAATGCTTTTAAGCGCATAAAAACTTACACTCTTGATTTCTGGCTAAATAAAAGCTGTTGCAATGATATTTCCATGCTGAACCGAGTTGTTCTGGCTCAAATATGAAGGCAAACCCACTTTCCTTTCAGTATTTTGCTGCATTTGGCAGAAACAGGCATATTTGCTCATTCGGCCTGAAAATGCTTTTAAGCGCATAAAAACTTACACTCTTGATTTCTGGCTAAATAAAAGCTGTTGCAATGATATTTCCATGCTGAACTGAGTTGTTCTGGCTCAAATATGAAAGCAAACCCACTTTCCTTTCAGTATTTTGCTGCATTTGGCAGAAATCAGCTCATTCGGCCTGAAAATGCTTATTAAGCACAAAAAACTTACACTCTTGATTTCTGGCTAAAAAAAAGCTGTTGCAATGATATTTCCATGCTGAACTGAGTTGTTCTGGCTCAAATATGAAGGCAAACCCACTTTCCTTTCAGTATTTTGCTGCATTTGGCAGAAACAGGCATATTTGCTCATTCGGCCTGAAAATGCTTTTAAGCGCATAAAAACTTACACTCTTGTATTCTGGCTAAATAAAAGCTGTTGCAATGATATTTCCATGCTGAACTGAGTTGTTCTGGCTCAAATATGAAGGAAAACCCACTTTCCTTTCAGTGTTTTGCTGCATTTGGCAGAAATCAGCTCATTCAGCCTGAAAATGCTTTTAAGCGCATAAAAACTTACACTCTTGATTTCTGGCTAAATAAAAGCTGTTGCAATGATATTTCCATGCTGAACTGAGTTGTTCTGGCTCAAATATGAAGGCAAACCCACTTTCCTTTCAGTATTTTGCTGCATTTGGCAGAAATCAGCTCATTCGGCCTGAAAATGCTTTTAAGCGCATAAAAACTTACACTCTTGATTTCTGGCTAAATAAAAGCTGTTGCAATGATATTTCCATGCTGAACTGAGTGTTTCTGGCTCAAATATGAAGGCAAACCCATTTTCCTTTCAGTATTTTGCTGCATTTGGCAGAAACAGGCATATTTGCTCATTCGGCCTGAAAATGCTTTTAAGCGCATAAAAACTTACACTCTTGATTTCTGGCTAAATAAAAGCTGTTGCAATGATATTTCCATGCTGAACTGAGTTGTTCTAGCTCAAATATGAAGGCAAACCCACTTTCCTTTCAGTATTTTGCTGCATTTGGCAGAAACAGGCATATTTGCTCATTCGGCCTGAAAATGCTTTTAAGCGCATAAAAACTTACACTCTTGATTTCTGGCTAAATAAAAGCTGTTGCAATATTTCCATGCTGAACTGAGTTGTTCTGGCTCAAATATGAAGGCAAACCCACTTTCCTTTCAGTATTTTGCTGCATTTGGCAGAAACAGGCATATTTGCTCATTCGGCCTGAAAATGCTTTTAAGCGCATAAAAACTTACACTCTTGATTTCTGGCTGAATAAAAGCTGTTGCAATGATATTTCCGTGCTGAACTGAGTTGTTCTGGCTCAAATATGAAGGCAAACCCACTTTCCTTTCAGTATTTTGCTGCATTTGGCAGAAATCAGCTCATTCGGCCTGAAAATGCTTTTAAGCGCATAAAAACTTACACTCTTGATTTCTGGCTGAAAAAAAGCTGTTGCAATTATATTTCCATGCTGAACTGAGTTGTTCTGGCTCAAATATGAAGGCAAACCCACTTTCCTTTCAGTATTTTGCTGCATTTGGCAGAAATCAGCTCATTCGGCCTGAAAATGCTTTTAAGCACAAAAAACTTACACTCTTGATTTCTGGCTAAATAAAAGCTGTTGCAATGATATTTCCATGCTGAAATGAGTTGTTCTGGCTCAAATATGAAGGCAAACCCACTTTCCTTTCAGTATTTTGCTGCATTTGGCAGAAACAGGCATATTTGCTCATTCGGCCTGAAAATGCTTTTAAGCACAAAAAACTTACACTCTTGATTTCTGGCTAAATAAAAGCTGTTGCAATGATATTTCCATGCTGAACTGAGTTGTTCTGGCTCAAATATGAAGGCAAACCCACTTTCCCTTCAGTATTTTGCTGCATTTGGCAGAAAAAGGCATATTTGCTCATTCGGCCTGAAAATGCTTTTAAGCGCATAAAAACTTACACTCTTGATTTCTGGCTAAATAAAAGCTGTTGCAATGATATTTCCATGCTGAACTGAGTTGTTCTGGCTCAAATATGAAGGCAAACCCACTTTCCTTTCAGTATTTTGCTGCATTTGGCAGAAATCAGCTCATTCGGCCTGAAAATGCTTTTAAGCGCATAAAAACTTACACTCTTGATTTCTGGCTAAATAAAAGCTGTTGCAATGATATTTCCATGCTGAACCGAGTTGTTCTGGCTCAAATATGAAGGCAAACCCACTTTCCTTTCAGTATTTTGCTGCATTTGGCAGAAACAGGCATATTTGCTCATTCGGCCTGAAAATACTTTAAGGCGCATAAAAACTTACACTCTTGATTTCTGGCTAAATAAAAGCTGTTGCAATGATATTTCCATGCTGAACTGAGTTGTTCTGGCTCAAATATGAAGGCAAACCCTCTTTCCTTTCAGTATTTTGCTGCATTTGGCAGAAATCAGCTCATTCGGCCTGAAAATGCTTTTCAGCACAAAAAACTTACACTCTTGATTTCTGGCTAAATAACAGCTGTTGCAATGATATTTCCATGCTGAACTGAGTTGTTCTGGCTCAAATATGAAGGCAAACCCACTTTCCTTTCAGTATTTTGCTGCATTTGGCAGAAACAGGCATATTTGCTCATTCGGCCTGAAAATGCTTTTAAGCGCATAAAAACTTACACTCTTGATTTCTGGCTAAATAAAAGCTGTTGCAATGATATTTCCATGCTGAACTGAGTTGTTCTGGCTCAAATATGAAGGCAAACCCACTTTCCTTTCAGTATTTTGCTGCATTTGGCAGAAATCAGCTCATTCGGCCTGAAAATGCTTTTAAGCGCATAAAAACTTACACTCTTGATTTCTGGCTAAATAAAAGCTGTTGCAATGATATTTCCATGCTGAACCGAGTTGTTCTGGCTCAAATATGAAGGCAAACCCACTTTCCTTTCAGTATTTTGCTGCATTTGGCAGAAACAGGCATATTTGCTCATTCGGCCTGAAAATGCTTTTAAGCGCATAAAAACTTACACTCTTGATTTCTGGCTAAATAAAAGCTGTTGCAATGATATTTCCATGCTGAACTGAGTTGTTCTGGCTCAAATATGAAGGCAAACCCACTTTCCTTTCAGTATTTTGCTGCATTTGGCAGAAATCAGCTCATTCGGCCTGAAAATGCTTTTAAGCGCATAAAAACTTACACTCTTGATTTCTGGCTGAATAAAAGCTGTTGCAATGATATTTCCATGTTGAACTGAGTTGTTCTGGCTCAAATATGAAGGCAAACCCACTTTCCTTTCAGTATTTTGCTGCATTTGGCAGAAACAGGCATATTTGCTCATTCGGCCTGAAAATGCTTTTAAGCGCATAAAAACTTACACTCTTGTATTCTGGCTAAATAAAAGCTGTTGCAATGATATTTCCATGCTGAACTGAGTTGTTCTGGCTCAAATATGAAGGAAAACCCACTTTCCTTTCAGTATTTTGCTGCATTTGGCAGAAATCAGCTCATTCGGCCTGAAAATGCTTTTAAGCGCATAAAAACTTACACTCTTGATTTCTGGCTAAATAAAAGCTGTTGCAATGATATTTCCATGCTGAACCGAGTTGTTCTGGCTCAAATATGAAGGCAAACCCACTTTCCTTTCAGTATTTTGCTGCATTTGGCAGAAATCAGCTCATTCGGCCTGAAAATGCTTTTAAGCACAAAAAACTTACACTCTTGATTTCTGGCTAAATAAAAGCTGTTGCAATGATATTTCCATGCTGAACTGAGTTGTTCTGGCTCAAATATGAAGGCAAACCCACTTTCCTTTCAGTATTTTGCTGCATTTGGCAGAAACAGGCATATTTGCTCATTCGGCCTGAAAATGCTTTTAAGCGCATAAAAACTTACACTCTTGATTTCTGGCTAAATAAAAGCTGTTGCAATGATATTTCCATGCTGAACTGAGTTGTTCTGGCTCAAATATGAAGGCAAACCCACTTTCCTTTCAGTATTTTGCTGCATTTGGCAGAAATCAGCTCATTCGGCCTGAAAATGCTTTTAAGCGCATAAAAACTTACACTCTTGATTTCTGGCTAAATAAAAGCTGTTGCAATGATATTTCCATGCTGAACCGAGTTGTTCTGGCTCAAATATGAAGGCAAACCCACTTTCCTTTCAGTATTTTGCTGCATTTGGCAGAAATCAGCTCATTCGGCCTGAAAATGCTTTTAAGCACAAAAAACTTACACTCTTGATTTCTGGCTAAATAAAAGCTGTTGCAATGATATTTCCATGCTGAACTGAGTTGTTCTGGCTCAAATATGAAGGCAAACCCACTTTCCTTTCAGTATTTTGCTGCATTTGGCAGAAACAGGCATATTTGCTCATTCGGCCTGAAAATGCTTTTAAGCGCATAAAAACTTACACTCTTGATTTCTGGCTGAATAAAAGCTGTTGCAATGATATTTCCATGCTGAACTGAGTTGTTCTGGCTCAAATATGAAGGCAAACCCACTTTCCTTTCAGTATTTTGCTGCATTTGGCAGAAACAGGCATATTTGCTCATTCGGCCTGAAAATGCTTTTAAGCGCATAAAAACTTACACTCTTGATTTCTGGCTAAATAAAAGCTGTTGCAATGATATTTCCATGCTGAACTGAGTTGTTCTGGCTCAAATATGAAGGCAAACCCACTTTCCTTTCAGTATTTTGCTGCATTTGGCAGAAACAGGCATATTTGCTCATTCGGCCTGAAAATGCTTTTAAGCGCATAAAAACTTACACTCTTGATTTCTGGCTAAATAAAAGCTGTTGCAATGATATTTCCATGCTGAACTGAGTTGTTCTGGCTCAAATATGAAGGCAAACCCACTTTCCTTTCAGTATTTTGCTGCATTTGGCAGAAACAGGCATATTTGCTCATTCGGCCTGAAAATGCTTTTAAGTGCATAAAAACTTACACTCTTGATTTCTGGCTAAATAAAAGCTGTTGCAATGATATTTCCATGCTGAACTGAGTTGTTCTGGCTCAAATATGAAGGCAAACCCACTTTCCTTTCAGTATTTTGCTGCATTTGGCAGAAATCAGCTCATTCGGCCTGAAAATGCTTTTAAGCGCATAAAAACTTACACTCTTGATTTCTGGCTAAATAAAAGCTGTTGCAATGATATTTCCATGCTGAACTGAGTTGTTCTGGCTCAAATATGAAGGCAAACCCACTTTCCTTTCAGTATTTTGCTGCATTTGGCAGAAACAGGCATATTTGCTCATTCGGCCTGAAAATGCTTTTAAGCGCATAAAAACTTACACTCTTGATTTCTGGCTAAATAAAAGCTGTTGCAATATTTCCATGCTGAACTGAGTTGTTCTGGCTCAAATATGAAGGCAAACCCACTTTCCTTTCAGTATTTTGCTGCATTTGGCAGAAATCAGCTCATTCGGCCTGAAAATGCTTTTAAGCACAAAAAACTTACACTCTTGATTTCTGGCTAAATAAAAGCTGTTGCAATGATATTTCCATGCTGAACTGAGTTGTTCTGGCTCAAATATGAAGGCAAACCCACTTTCCTTTCAGTATTTTGCTGCATTTGGCAGAAACAGGCATATTTGCTCATTCGGCCTGAAAATGCTTTTAAGCGCATAAAAACTTACACTCTTGATTTCTGGCTAAATAAAAGCTGTTGCAATGATATTTCCATGCTGAACCGAGTTGTTCTGGCTCAAATATGAAGGCAAACCCACTTTCCTTTCAGTATTTTGCTGCATTTGGCAGAAACAGGCATATTTGCTCATTCGGCCTGAAAATGCTTTTAAGCGCATAAAAACTTACACTCTTGATTTCTGGCTAAATAAAAGCTGTTGCAATGATATTTCCATGCTGAAATGAGTTGTTCTGGCTCAAATATGAAGGCAAACCCACTTTCCTTTCAGTATTTTGCTGCATTTGGCAGAAATCAGCTCATTCGGCCTGAAAATGCTTATTAAGCACAAAAAACTTACACTCTTGATTTCTGGCTAAATAAAAGCTGTTGCAATGATATTTCCATGCTGAACTGAGTTGTTCTGGCTCAAATATGAAGGCAAACCCACTTTCCTTTCAGTATTTTGCTGCATTTGGCAGAAATCAGCTCATTCGGCCTGAAAATGCTTATTAAGCACAAAAAACTTACACTCTTGATTTCTGGCTAAATAAAAGCTGTTGCAATGATATTTCCATGCTGAACTGAGTTGTTCTGGCTCAAATATGAAGGCAAACCCACTTTCCTTTCAGTATTTTGCTGCATTTGGCAGAAACAGGCATATTTGCTCATTCGGCCTGAAAATGCTTTTAAGCGCATAAAAACTTACACTCTTGATTTCTGGCTAAATAAAAGCTGTTGCAATGATATTTCCATGCTGAAATGAGTTGTTCTGGCTCAAATATGAAGGCAAACCCACTTTCCTTTCAGTATTTTGCTGCATTTGGCAGAAACAGGCATATTTGCTCATTCGGCCTGAAAATGCTTTTAAGCGCATAAAAACTTACACTCTTGATTTCTGGCTAAATAAAAGCTGTTGCAATGATATTTCCATGCTGAAATGAGTTGTTCTGGCTCATATATGAAGGCAAACCCACTTTCCTTTCAGTATTTTGCTGCATTTGGCAGAAACAGGCATATTTGCTCATTCGGCCTGAAAATGCTTTTAAGCGCATAAAAACTTACACTCTTGATTTCTGGCTAAATAAAAGCTGTTGCAATGATATTTCCATGCTGAACTGAGTTGTTCTGGCTCAAATATGAAGGCAAACCCACTTTCCTTTCAGTATTTTGCTGCATTTGGCAGAAATCAGCTCATTCGGCCTGAAAATGCTTTTAAGCGCATAAAAACTTACACTCTTGATTTCTGGCTAAATAAAAGCTGTTGCAATGATATTTCCATGCTGAACCGAGTTGTTCTGGCTCAAATATGAAGGCAAACCCACTTTCCTTTCAGTATTTTGCTGCATTTGGCAGAAACAGGCATATTTGCTCATTCGGCCTGAAAATGCTTTTAAGCGCATAAAAACTTACACTCTTGATTTCTGGCTAAATAAAAGCTGTTGCAATGATATTTCCATGCTGAACTGAGTTGTTCTGGCTCAAATATGAAAGCAAACCCACTTTCCTTTCAGTATTTTGCTGCATTTGGCAGAAATCAGCTCATTCGGCCTGAAAATGCTTATTAAGCACAAAAAACTTACACTCTTGATTTCTGGCTAAATAAAAGCTGTTGCAATGATATTTCCATGCTGAACTGAGTTGTTCTGGCTCAAATATGAAGGCAAACCCACTTTCCTTTCAGTATTTTGCTGCATTTGGCAGAAACAGGCATATTTGCTCATTCGGCCTGAAAATGCTTTTAAGCGCATAAAAACTTACACTCTTGTATTCTGGCTAAATAAAAGCTGTTGCAATGATATTTCCATGCTGAACTGAGTTGTTCTGGCTCAAATATGAAGGAAAACCCACTTTCCTTTCAGTGTTTTGCTGCATTTGGCAGAAATCAGCTCATTCGGCCTGAAAATGCTTTTAAGCGCATAAAAACTTACACTCTTGATTTCTGGCTAAATAAAAGCTGTTGCAATGATATTTCCATGCTGAACTGAGTTGTTCTGGCTCAAATATGAAGGCAAACCCACTTTCCTTTCAGTATTTTGCTGCATTTGGCAGAAACAGGCATATTTGCTCATTCGGCCTGAAAATGCTTTTAAGCGCATAAAAACTTACACTCTTGATTTCTGGCTAAATAAAAGCTGTTGCAATGATATTTCCATGCTGAACTGAGTTGTTCTGGCTCAAATATGAAGGCAAACCCACTTTCCTTTCAGTATTTTGCTGCATTTGGCAGAAACAGGCATATTTGCTCATTCGGCCTGAAAATGCTTTTAAGCGCATAAAAACTTACACTCTTGATTTCTGGCTAAATAAAAGCTGTTGCAATATTTCCATGCTGAACTGAGTTGTTCTGGCTCAAATATGAAGGCAAACCCACTTTCCTTTCAGTATTTTGCTGCATTTGGCAGAAACAGGCATATTTGCTCATTCGGCCTGAAAATGCTTTTAAGCGCATAAAAACTTACACTCTTGATTTCTGGCTGAATAAAAGCTGTTGCAATGATATTTCCGTGCTGAACTGAGTTGTTCTGGCTCAAATATGAAGGCAAACCCACTTTCCTTTCAGTATTTTGCTGCATTTGGCAGAAATCAGCTCATTCGGCCTGAAAATGCTTTTAAGCGCATAAAAACTTACACTCTTGATTTCTGGCTGAAAAAAAGCTGTTGCAATTATATTTCCATGCTGAACTGAGTTGTTCTGGCTCAAATATGAAGGCAAACCCACTTTCCTTTCAGTATTTTGCTGCATTTGGCAGAAATCAGCTCATTCGGCCTGAAAATGCTTTTAAGCGCATAAAAACTTACACTCTTGATTTCTGGCTAAATAAAAGCTGTTGCAATGATATTTCCATGCTGAAATGAGTTGTTCTGGCTCAAATATGAAGGCAAACCCACTTTCCTTTCAGTATTTTGCTGCATTTGGCAGAAATCAGCTCATTCGGCCTGAAAATGCTTATTAAGCACAAAAAACTTACACTCTTGATTTCTGGCTAAATAAAAGCTGTTGCAATGATATTTCCATGCTGAACTGAGTTGTTCTGGCTCAAATATGAAGGCAAACCCACTTTCCTTTCAGTATTTTGCTGCATTTGGCAGAAATCAGCTCATTCGGCCTGAAAATGCTTATTAAGCACAAAAAACTTACACTCTTGATTTCTGGCTAAATAAAAGCTGTTGCAATGATATTTCCATGCTGAACTGAGTTGTTCTGGCTCAAATATGAAGGCAAACCCACTTTCCTTTCAGTATTTTGCTGCATTTGGCAGAAACAGGCATATTTGCTCATTCGGCCTGAAAATGCTTTTAAGCGCATAAAAACTTACACTCTTGATTTCTGGCTAAATAAAAGCTGTTGCAATGATATTTCCATGCTGAAATGAGTTGTTCTGGCTCAAATATGAAGGCAAACCCACTTTCCTTTCAGTATTTTGCTGCATTTGGCAGAAACAGGCATATTTGCTCATTCGGCCTGAAAATGCTTTTAAGCGCATAAAAACTTACACTCTTGATTTCTGGCTAAATAAAAGCTGTTGCAATGATATTTCCATGCTGAAATGAGTTGTTCTGGCTCAAATATGAAGGCAAACCCACTTTCCTTTCAGTATTTTGCTGCATTTGGCAGAAACAGGCATATTTGCTCATTCGGCCTGAAAATGCTTTTAAGCGCATAAAAACTTACACTCTTGATTTCTGGCTAAATAAAAGCTGTTGCAATGATATTTCCATGCTGAACTGAGTTGTTCTGGCTCAAATATGAAGGCAAACCCACTTTCCTTTCAGTATTTTGCTGCATTTGGCAGAAATCAGCTCATTCGGCCTGAAAATGCTTTTAAGCGCATAAAAACTTACACTCTTGATTTCTGGCTAAATAAAAGCTGTTGCAATGATATTTCCATGCTGAACCGAGTTGTTCTGGCTCAAATATGAAGGCAAACCCACTTTCCTTTCAGTATTTTGCTGCATTTGGCAGAAACAGGCATATTTGCTCATTCGGCCTGAAAATGCTTTTAAGCGCATAAAAACTTACACTCTTGATTTCTGGCTGAATAAAAGCTGTTGCAATGATATTTCCGTGCTGAACTGAGTTGTTCTGGCTCAAATATGAAGGCAAACCCACTTTCCTTTCAGTATTTTGCTGCATTTGGCAGAAATCAGCTCATTCGGCCTGAAAATGCTTTTAAGCGCATAAAAACTTACACTCTTGATTTCTGGCTGAAAAAAAGCTGTTGCAATTATATTTCCATGCTGAACTGAGTTGTTCTGGCTCAAATATGAAGGCAAACCCACTTTCCTTTCAGTATTTTGCTGCATTTGGCAGAAATCAGCTCATTCGGCCTGAAAATGCTTTTAAGCGCATAAAAACTTACACTCTTGATTTCTGGCTAAATAAAAGCTGTTGCAATGATATTTCCATGCTGAAATGAGTTGTTCTGGCTCAAATATGAAGGCAAACCCACTTTCCTTTCAGTATTTTGCTGCATTTGGCAGAAATCAGCTCATTCGGCCTGAAAATGCTTATTAAGCACAAAAAACTTACACTCTTGATTTCTGGCTAAATAAAAGCTGTTGCAATGATATTTCCATGCTGAACTGAGTTGTTCTGGCTCAAATATGAAGGCAAACCCACTTTCCTTTCAGTATTTTGCTGCATTTGGCAGAAATCAGCTCATTCGGCCTGAAAATGCTTATTAAGCACAAAAAACTTACACTCTTGATTTCTGGCTAAATAAAAGCTGTTGCAATGATATTTCCATGCTGAACTGAGTTGTTCTGGCTCAAATATGAAGGCAAACCCACTTTCCTTTCAGTATTTTGCTGCATTTGGCAGAAACAGGCATATTTGCTCATTCGGCCTGAAAATGCTTTTAAGCGCATAAAAACTTACACTCTTGATTTCTGGCTAAATAAAAGCTGTTGCAATGATATTTCCATGCTGAAATGAGTTGTTCTGGCTCAAATATGAAGGCAAACCCACTTTCCTTTCAGTATTTTGCTGCATTTGGCAGAAACAGGCATATTTGCTCATTCGGCCTGAAAATGCTTTTAAGCGCATAAAAACTTACACTCTTGATTTCTGGCTAAATAAAAGCTGTTGCAATGATATTTCCATGCTGAAATGAGTTGTTCTGGCTCAAATATGAAGGCAAACCCACTTTCCTTTCAGTATTTTGCTGCATTTGGCAGAAACAGGCATATTTGCTCATTCGGCCTGAAAATGCTTTTAAGCGCATAAAAACTTACACTCTTGATTTCTGGCTAAATAAAAGCTGTTGCAATGATATTTCCATGCTGAACTGAGTTGTTCTGGCTCAAATATGAAGGCAAACCCACTTTCCTTTCAGTATTTTGCTGCATTTGGCAGAAATCAGCTCATTCGGCCTGAAAATGCTTTTAAGCGCATAAAAACTTACACTCTTGATTTCTGGCTAAATAAAAGCTGTTGCAATGATATTTCCATGCTGAACCGAGTTGTTCTGGCTCAAATATGAAGGCAAACCCACTTTCCTTTCAGTATTTTGCTGCATTTGGCAGAAACAGGCATATTTGCTCATTCGGCCTGAAAATGCTTTTAAGCGCATAAAAACTTACACTCTTGATTTCTGGCTAAATAAAAGCTGTTGCAATGATATTTCCATGCTGAACTGAGTTGTTCTGGCTCAAATATGAAAGCAAACCCACTTTCCTTTCAGTATTTTGCTGCATTTGGCAGAAATCAGCTCATTCGGCCTGAAAATGCTTATTAAGCACAAAAAACTTACACTCTTGATTTCTGGCTAAATAAAAGCTGTTGCAATGATATTTCCATGCTGAACTGAGTTGTTCTGGCTCAAATATGAAGGCAAACCCACTTTCCTTTCAGTATTTTGCTGCATTTGGCAGAAACAGGCATATTTGCTCATTCGGCCTGAAAATGCTTTTAAGCGCATAAAAACTTACACTCTTGTATTCTGGCTAAATAAAAGCTGTTGCAATGATATTTCCATGCTGAACTGAGTTGTTCTGGCTCAAATATGAAGGAAAACCCACTTTCCTTTCAGTGTTTTGCTGCATTTGGCAGAAATCAGCTCATTCGGCCTGAAAATGCTTTTAAGCGCATAAAAACTTACACTCTTGATTTCTGGCTAAATAAAAGCTGTTGCAATGATATTTCCATGCTGAACTGAGTTGTTCTGGCTCAAATATGAAGGCAAACCCACTTTCCTTTCAGTATTTTGCTGCATTTGGCAGAAACAGGCATATTTGCTCATTCGGCCTGAAAATGCTTTTAAGCGCATAAAAACTTACACTCTTGATTTCTGGCTAAATAAAAGCTGTTGCAATGATATTTCCATGCTGAACTGAGTTGTTCTGGCTCAAATATGAAGGCAAACCCACTTTCCTTTCAGTATTTTGCTGCATTTGGCAGAAACAGGCATATTTGCTCATTCGGCCTGAAAATGCTTTTAAGCGCATAAAAACTTACACTCTTGATTTCTGGCTAAATAAAAGCTGTTGCAATATTTCCATGCTGAACTGAGTTGTTCTGGCTCAAATATGAAGGCAAACCCACTTTCCTTTCAGTATTTTGCTGCATTTGGCAGAAACAGGCATATTTGCTCATTCGGCCTGAAAATGCTTTTAAGCGCATAAAAACTTACACTCTTGATTTCTGGCTGAATAAAAGCTGTTGCAATGATATTTCCGTGCTGAACTGAGTTGTTCTGGCTCAAATATGAAGGCAAACCCACTTTCCTTTCAGTATTTTGCTGCATTTGGCAGAAATCAGCTCATTCGGCCTGAAAATGCTTTTAAGCGCATAAAAACTTACACTCTTGATTTCTGGCTGAAAAAAAGCTGTTGCAATTATATTTCCATGCTGAACTGAGTTGTTCTGGCTCAAATATGAAGGCAAACCCACTTTCCTTTCAGTATTTTGCTGCATTTGGCAGAAATCAGCTCATTCGGCCTGAAAATGCTTTTAAGCGCATAAAAACTTACACTCTTGATTTCTGGCTGAATAAAAGCTGTTGCAATGATATTTCCATGCTGAACTGAGTTGTTCTGGCTCAAATATGAAGGCAAACCCACTTTCCTTTCAGTATTTTGCTGCATTTGGCAGAAACAGGCATATTTGCTCATTCGGCCTGAAAATGCTTTTAAGCGCATAAAAACTTACACTCTTGTATTCTGGCTAAATAAAAGCTGTTGCAATGATATTTCCATGCTGAACTGAGTTGTTCTGGCTCAAATATGAAGGCAAACCCACTTTCCTTTCAGTATTTTGCTGCATTTGGCAGAAATCAGCTCATTCGGCCTGAAAATGCTTTTAAGCACAAAAAACTTACACTCTTGATTTCTGGCTAAATAAAAGCTGTTGCAATGATATTTCCATGCTGAAATGAGTTGTTCTGGCTCAAATATGAAGGCAAACCCACTTTCCTTTCAGTATTTTGCTGCATTTGGCAGAAATCAGCTCATTCGGCCTGAAAATGCTTTTAAGCACAAAAAACTTACACTCTTGATTTCTGGCTAAATAAAAGCTGTTGCAATGATATTTCCATGCTGAACTGAGTTGTTCTGGCTCAAATATGAAGGCAAACCCACTTTCCCTTCAGTATTTTGCTGCATTTGGCAGAAAAAGGCATATTTGCTCATTCGGCCTGAAAATGCTTTTAAGCGCATAAAAACTTACACTCTTGATTTTTGGCTAAATAAAAGCTGTTGCAATGATATTTCCATGCTGAACTGAGTTGTTCTGGCTCAAATATGAAGGCAAACCCACTTTCCTTTCAGTATTTTGCTGCATTTGGCAGAAATCAGCTCATTCGGCCTGAAAATGCTTTTAAGCGCATAAAAACTTACACTCTTGATTTCTGGCTAAATAAAAGCTGTTGCAATGATATTTCCATGCTGAACCGAGTTGTTCTGGCTCAAATATGAAGGCAAACCCACTTTCCTTTCAGTATTTTGCTGCATTTGGCAGAAACAGGCATATTTGCTCATTCGGCCTGAAAATGCTTTTAAGCGCATAAAAACTTACACTCTTGATTTCTGGCTAAATAAAAGCTGTTGCAATGATATTTCCATGCTGAACTGAGTTGTTCTGGCTCAAATATGAAGGCAAACCCACTTTCCTTTCAGTATTTTGCTGCATTTGGCAGAAATCAGCTCATTCGGCCTGAAAATGCTTATTAAGCACAAAAAACTTACACTCTTGATTTCTGGCTAAATAAAAGCTGTTGCAATGATATTTCCATGCTGAACTGAGTTGTTCTGGCTCAAATATGAAGGCAAACCCACTTTCCTTTCGGTATTTTGCTGCATTTGGCAGAAACAGGCATATTTGCTCATTCGGCCTGAAAATGCTTTTAAGCGCATAAAAACTTACACTCTTGTATTCTGGCTAAATAAAAGCTGTTGCAATGATATTTCCATGCTGAACCGAGTTGTTCTGGCTCAAATATGAAGGCAAACCCACTTTCCTTTCAGTATTTTGCTGCATTTGGCAGAAACAGGCATATTTGCTCATTCGGCCTGAAAATGCTTTTAAGCGCATAAAAACTTACACTCTTGATTTCTGGCTAAATAAAAGCTGTTGCAATGATATTTCCATGCTGAAATGAGTTGTTCTGGCTCAAATATGAAGGCAAACCCACTTTTCTTTCAGTATTTTGCTGCATTTGGCAGAAATCAGCTCATTCGGCCTGAAAATGCTTATTAAGCACAAAAAACTTACACTCTTGATTTCTGGCTAAATAAAAGCTGTTGCAATGATATTTCCATGCTGAACTGAGTTGTTCTGGCTCAAATATGAAGGCAAACCCACTTTCCTTTCAGTATTTTGCTGCATTTGGCAGAAATCAGCTCATTCGGCCTGAAAATGCTTATTAAGCACAAAAAACTTACACTCTTGATTTCTGGCTAAATAAAAGCTGTTGCAATGATATTTCCATGCTGAACTGAGTTGTTCTGGCTCAAATATGAAGGCAAACCCACTTTCCTTTCAGTATTTTGCTGCATTTGGCAGAAACAGGCATATTTGCTCATTCGGCCTGAAAATGCTTTTAAGCGCATAAAAACTTACACTCTTGATTTCTGGCTAAATAAAAGCTGTTGCAATGATATTTCCATGCTGAAATGAGTTGTTCTGGCTCAAATATGAAGGCAAACCCACTTTCCTTTCAGTATTTTGCTGCATTTGGCAGAAACAGGCATATTTGCTCATTCGGCCTGAAAATGCTTTTAAGCGCATAAAAACTTACACTCTTGATTTCTGGCTAAATAAAAGCTGTTGCAATGATATTTCCATGCTGAAATGAGTTGTTCTGGCTCAAATATGAAGGCAAACCCACTTTCCTTTCAGTATTTTGCTGCATTTGGCAGAAACAGGCATATTTGCTCATTCGGCCTGAAAATGCTTTTAAGCGCATAAAAACTTACACTCTTGATTTCTGGCTAAATAAAAGCTGTTGCAATGATATTTCCATGCTGAACTGAGTTGTTCTGGCTCAAATATGAAGGCAAACCCACTTTCCTTTCAGTATTTTGCTGCATTTGGCAGAAATCAGCTCATTCGGCCTGAAAATGCTTTTAAGCGCATAAAAACTTACACTCTTGATTTCTGGCTAAATAAAAGCTGTTGCAATGATATTTCCATGCTGAACCGAGTTGTTCTGGCTCAAATATGAAGGCAAACCCACTTTCCTTTCAGTATTTTGCTGCATTTGGCAGAAACAGGCATATTTGCTCATTCGGCCTGAAAATGCTTTTAAGCGCATAAAAACTTACACTCTTGATTTCTGGCTAAATAAAAGCTGTTGCAATGATATTTCCATGCTGAACTGAGTTGTTCTGGCTCAAATATGAAAGCAAACCCACTTTCCTTTCAGTATTTTGCTGCATTTGGCAGAAATCAGCTCATTCGGCCTGAAAATACTTATTAAGCACAAAAAACTTACACTCTTGATTTCTGGCTAAATAAAAGCTGTTGCAATGATATTTCCATGCTGAACTGAGTTGTTCTGGCTCAAATATGAAGGCAAACCCACTTTCCTTTCAGTATTTTGCTGCATTTGGCAGAAACAGGCATATTTGCTCATTCGGCCTGAAAATGCTTTTAAGCGCATAAAAACTTACACTCTTGTATTCTGGCTAAATAAAAGCTGTTGCAATGATATTTCCATGCTGAACTGAGTTGTTCTGGCTCAAATATGAAGGAAAACCCACTTTCCTTTCAGTGTTTTGCTGCATTTGGCAGAAATCAGCTCATTCGGCCTGAAAATGCTTTTAAGCGCATAAAAACTTACACTCTTGATTTCTGGCTAAATAAAAGCTGTTGCAATGATATTTCCATGCTGAACTGAGTTGTTCTGGCTCAAATATGAAGGCAAACCCACTTTCCTTTCAGTATTTTGCTGCATTTGGCAGAAACAGGCATATTTGCTCATTCGGCCTGAAAATGCTTTTAAGCGCATAAAAACTTACACTCTTGATTTCTGGCTAAATAAAAGCTGTTGCAATATTTCCATGCTGAACTGAGTTGTTCTAGCTCAAATATGAAGGCAAACCCACTTTCCTTTCAGTATTTTGCTGCATTTGGCAGAAACAGGCATATTTGCTCATTCGGCCTGAAAATGCTTTTAAGCGCATAAAAACTTACACTCTTGATTTCTGGCTGAATAAAAGCTGTTGCAATGATATTTCCGTGCTGAACTGAGTTGTTCTGGCTCAAATATGAAGGCAAACCCACTTTCCTTTCAGTATTTTGCTGCATTTGGCAGAAATCAGCTCATTCGGCCTGAAAATGCTTTTAAGCGCATAAAAACTTACACTCTTGATTTCTGGCTGAAAAAAAGCTGTTGCAATTATATTTCCATGCTGAACTGAGTTGTTCTGGCTCAAATATGAAGGCAAACCCACTTTCCTTTCAGTATTTTGCTGCATTTGGCAGAAATCAGCTCATTCGGCCTGAAAATGCTTTTAAGCGCATAAAAACTTACACTCTTGATTTCTGGCTGAATAAAAGCTGTTGCAATGATATTTCCATGCTGAACTGAGTTGTTCTGGCTCAAATATGAAGGCAAACCCACTTTCCTTTCAGTATTTTGCTGCATTTGGCAGAAACAGGCATATTTGCTCATTCGGCCTGAAAATGCTTTTAAGCGCATAAAAACTTACACTCTTGTATTCTGGCTAAATAAAAGCTGTTGCAATGATATTTCCATGCTGAACTGAGTTGTTCTGGCTCAAATATGAAGGCAAACCCACTTTCCTTTCAGTATTTTGCTGCATTTGGCAGAAATCAGCTCATTCGGCCTGAAAATGCTTTTAAGCACAAAAAACTTACACTCTTGATTTCTGGCTAAATAAAAGCTGTTGCAATGATATTTCCATGCTGAAATGAGTTGTTCTGGCTCAAATATGAAGGCAAACCCACTTTCCTTTCAGTATTTTGCTGCATTTGGCAGAAATCAGCTCATTCGGCCTGAAAATGCTTATTAAGCACAAAAAACTTACACTCTTGATTTCTGGCTAAATAAAAGCTGTTGCAATGATATTTCCATGCTGAACTGAGTTGTTCTGGCTCAAATATGAAGGCAAACCCACTTTCCTTTCGGTATTTTGCTGCATTTGGCAGAAACAGGCATATTTGCTCATTCGGCCTGAAAATGCTTTTAAGCGCATAAAAACTTACACTCTTGTATTCTGGCTAAATAAAAGCTGTTGCAATGATATTTCCATGCTGAACTGAGTTGTTCTGGCTCAAATATGAAGGAAAACCCACTTTCCTTTCAGTGTTTTGCTGCATTTGGCAGAAATCAGCTCATTCGGCCTGAAAATGCTTTTAAGCGCATAAAAACTTACACTCTTGATTTCTGGCTAAATAAAAGCTGTTGCAATGATATTTCCATGCTGAACCGAGTTGTTCTGGCTCAAATATGAAGGCAAACCCACTTTCCTTTCAGTATTTTGCTGCATTTGGCAGAAACAGGCATATTTGCTCATTCGGCCTGAAAATGCTTTTAAGCGCATAAAAACTTACACTCTTGATTTCTGGCTAAATAAAAGCTGTTGCAATGATATTTCCATGCTGAACTGAGTTGTTCTGGCTCAAATATGAAGGCAAACCCACTTTCCTTTCAGTATTTTGCTGCATTTGGCAGAAATCAGCTCATTCGGCCTGAAAATGCTTTTAAGCGCATAAAAACTTACACTCTTGATTTCTGGCTAAATAAAAGCTGTTGCAATGATATTTCCATGCTGAACCGAGTTGTTCTGGCTCAAATATGAAGGCAAACCCACTTTCCTTTCAGTATTTTGCTGCATTTGGCAGAAACAGGCATATTTGCTCATTCGGCCTGAAAATGCTTTTAAGCGCATAAAAACTTACACTCTTGATTTCTGGCTAAATAAAAGCTGTTGCAATGATATTTCCATGCTGAACTGAGTTGTTCTGGCTCAAATATGAAGGCAAACCCACTTTCCTTTCAGTATTTTGCTGCATTTGGCAGAAATCAGCTCATTCGGCCTGAAAATGCTTTTAAGCGCATAAAAACTTACACTCTTGATTTCTGGCTAAATAAAAGCTGTTGCAATGATATTTCCATGCTGAACTGAGTTGTTCTGGCTCAAATATGAAGGCAAACCCACTTTCCTTTCAGTATTTTGCTGCATTTGGCAGAAATCAGCTCATTCGGCCTGAAAATGCTTTTAAGCGCATAAAAACTTACACTCTTGATTTCTGGCTGAATAAAAGCTGTTGCAATGATATTTCCATGCTGAACTGAGTTGTTCTGGCTCAAATATGAAGGCAAACCCACTTTCCTTTCAGTATTTTGCTGCATTTGGCAGGAACAGGCATATTTGCTCATTCGGCCTGAAAATGCTTTTAAGCGCATAAAAACTTACACTCTTGTATTCTGGCTAAATAAAAGCTGTTGCAATGATATTTCCATGCTGAACTGAGTTGTTCTGGCTCAAATATGAAGGAAAACCCACTTTCCTTTCAGTATTTTGCTGCATTTGGCAGAAATCAGCTCATTCGGCCTGAAAATGCTTTTAAGCGCATAAAAACTTACACTCTTGATTTCTGGCTAAATAAAAGCTGTTGCAATGATATTTCCATGCTGAACCGAGTTGTTCTGGCTCAAATATGAAGGCAAACCCACTTTCCTTTCAGTATTTTGCTGCATTTGGCAGAAATCAGCTCATTCGGCCTGAAAATGCTTTTAAGCACAAAAAACTTACACTCTTGATTTCTGGCTAAATAAAAGCTGTTGCAATGATATTTCCATGCTGAACTGAGTTGTTCTGGCTCAAATATGAAGGCAAACCCACTTTCCTTTCAGTATTTTGCTGCATTTGGCAGAAACAGGCATATTTGCTCATTCGGCCTGAAAATGCTTTTAAGCGCATAAAAACTTACACTCTTGATTTCTGGCTAAATAAAAGCTGTTGCAATGATATTTCCATGCTGAACTGAGTTGTTCTGGCTCAAATATGAAGGCAAACCCACTTTCCTTTCAGTATTTTGCTGCATTTGGCAGAAACAGGCATATTTGCTCATTCGGCCTGAAAATGCTTTTAAGCGCATAAAAACTTACACTCTTGATTTCTGGCTAAATAAAAGCTGTTGCAATGATATTTCCATGCTGAACTGAGTTGTTCTGGCTCAAATATGAAGGCAAACCCACTTTCCTTTCAGTATTTTGCTGCATTTGGCAGAAATCAGCTCATTCGGCCTGAAAATGCTTATTAAGCACAAAAAACTTACACTCTTGATTTCTGGCTAAATAAAAGCTGTTGCAATGATATTTCCATGCTGAACTGAGTTGTTCTGGCTCAAATATGAAGGCAAACCCACTTTCCTTTCAGTATTTTGCTGCATTTGGCAGAAACAGGCATATTTGCTCATTCGGCCTGAAAATGCTTTTAAGCGCATAAAAACTTACACTCTTGATTTCTGGCTAAATAAAAGCTGTTGCAATGATATTTCCATGCTGAACTGAGTTGTTCTGGCTCAAATATGAAGGCAAACCCACTTTCCTTTCAGTATTTTGCTGCATTTGGCAGAAACAGGCATATTTGCTCATTCGGCCTGAAAATGCTTTTAAGCGCATAAAAACTTACACTCTTGATTTCTGGCTAAATAAAAGCTGTTGCAATGATATTTCCATGCTGAACTGAGTTGTTCTGGCTCAAATATGAAGGCAAACCCACTTTCCTTTCAGTATTTTGCTGCATTTGGCAGAAACAGGCATATTTGCTCATTCGGCCTGAAAATGCTTTTAAGTGCATAAAAACTTACACTCTTGATTTCTGGCTAAATAAAAGCTGTTGCAATGATATTTCCATGCTGAACTGAGTTGTTCTGGCTCAAATATGAAGGCAAACCCACTTTCCTTTCAGTATTTTGCTGCATTTGGCAGAAATCAGCTCATTCGGCCTGCAAATGCTTTTAAGCGCATAAAAACTTACACTCTTGATTTCTGGCTAAATAAAAGCTGTTGCAATGATATTTCCATGCTGAACTGAGTTGTTCTGGCTCAAATATGAAGGCAAACCCACTTTCCTTTCAGTATTTTGCTGCATTTGGCAGAAACAGGCATATTTGCTCATTCGGCCTGAAAATGCTTTTAAGCGCATAAAAACTTACACTCTTGATTTCTGGCTAAATAAAAGCTGTTGCAATATTTCCATGCTGAACTGAGTTGTTCTGGCTCAAATATGAAGGCAAACCCACTTTCCTTTCAGTATTTTGCTGCATTTGGCAGAAACAGGCATATTTGCTCATTCGGCCTGAAAATGCTTTTAAGCGCATAAAAACTTACACTCTTGATTTCTGGCTGAATAAAAGCTGTTGCAATGATATTTCCATGCTGAACTGAGTTGTTCTGGCTCAAATATGAAGGCAAACCCACTTTCCTTTCAGTATTTTGCTGCATTTGGCAGAAATCAGCTCATTCGGCCTGAAAATGCTTTTAAGCACAAAAAACTTACACTCTTGATTTCTGGCTAAATAAAAGCTGTTGCAATGATATTTCCATGCTGAACTGAGTTGTTCTGGCTCAAATATGAAGGCAAACCCACTTTCCTTTCAGTATTTTGCTGCATTTGGCAGAAACAGGCATATTTGCTCATTCGGCCTGAAAATGCTTTTAAGCGCATAAAAACTTACACTCTTGATTTCTGGCTAAATAAAAGCTGTTGCAATGATATTTCCATGCTGAACCGAGTTGTTCTGGCTCAAATATGAAGGCAAACCCACTTTCCTTTCAGTATTTTGCTGCATTTGGCAGAAACAGGCATATTTGCTCATTCGGCCTGAAAATGCTTTTAAGCGCATGTAGAGGTGATCTTACTCGAATCTAACGCTCCTGACTCTTCAGATTATACTTCACTCCAGAGATTGTTGTTAGACAAACATTGAACATTTATTGTACTTGCTTCTCAACTTAGCCAATGACAGATCAATTGTACATACAACTTTAAGCACGGTGATCTCACAAGCACGCTCACTAGCTGTTACATCAAACAAGTTTCCCAAAGTATGTCTGAACTCACGGGACTTGCAGGACTCGTAAAACTCGGTAAGAAACCGTGTGCCTCTACAGCTACACACAGAACCCTTTTCTTCCACCTTGTTGCAGTCCACACCTTTCTTGTAGTCAGAGTTCCTATGCTCCAGTTACTGTGTCACGTTTACACCCTTCAGTAGCTGAGCTAAAACTGAATCTCTCCTTAACAAACCCTTAGCATTGCATTGTTTCCTTGACCACTGGTCAACAAACTTAAAGGTAATCTACAAAGGCAATCATCAAAGGCAAACTATCAAAGCCATATGATGTCACTAAAGACATCATCAGTACATAGACACATTATATAAACAATTACATCACACACACAGCAAACATTACATAAAACAAGTAACTAAACTAACCCCCTTGGTTGGCTCATACACACCCGGGCCCTAATTGTGCTCCAATATTAGACATTTAATGTTGGAAACAATTACTAAATTACTTTACACAAAACAAAAACAATACAAACACAAAATAAAAATCCTTAAACATCATGACTATTCTTCTATGGTGTTCTTTCTTCTTTCTTCTGGTGCCAGAGGTTACCAGCACTTAACACACCGTAGGAGATCAGTCTTTACCACTGTCTCACTCTGATTCCTGGAGAAGACAGACCTTGGTTATGGGTCTATCGAACTCGTTGGTCCTCGTTTTGATACGAACCTGGCGGACCAAACCTCGCTCATCCTGTATTGCGTGGATGATCCTGCCAATCACCCAGGAGTTACGAGGCGCTGACTCATCCACAATCAACACAATGTCCCCAGGAACAAAATTACGCTTTGCATGTGTCCATTTTTGCCGCCTTTGAAGCTCAGGTAGATATTCTTTAACCCAACGTTTCCAAAAGAGATCTGCCATATACTGGACTTGTCTCCATCTACGGCGGCTGTAAAGATCATCTTCTTGGAAAACTCCCTGGGGTATCGAAGGCTGGGTTTTTAGGAGGAGAAGGTGATTTGGCGTCAAAGCCTCCAAGTCATTCGGATCATCCGAAGGTGTAGTTATTGGCCGACTATTTAAAATGGCTTCCACCTCGCAGAGTAATGTCTGCAGACCCTCTTCATCCAAACTCTGATCCTTCAATGTAGCGCTGAGTACCTTTCTAACAGATCGAATTAGACGTTCCCATACCCCTCCAAAATGTGAAGCAGATGGAGGATTAAACATCCATTTGATACCACTCTGAGTCAGCCTATTTTCAATTTTTGACATGTTCCACTCTTCTAGAGACCTTTTGAGCTCTCTCTCAGCACCAACAAAGTTTGTTCCATTATCTGAGTGAATTTCTAAAACTTGACCTCTTCTTGCAATAAAACGTCGAAGTGCATTTATGAATGAATCCGTGTCCAATGACGCTGCCACCTCTATGTGAACAGCTCTGGTAGCCATACATGTGAATATGACACCATACCTTTTTGCAGTTGTTCTTCCTCGTTTTATAGTAAAGGGACCAAAGCAATCGACACCTGTTCTAGTAAACGGTGGTTCATCAGGTAAGACCCTACTAAGAGGGAGGTCTGCCATTTGTTGCCGCCCAGTTGCTCCATGTAATCTTCGACAGGTGCGACAACTGGATAAAATCTTTCTGATGGCTGAGATTGCATTTGGTATCCAGTATCTTTGACGCAAAGTAGACAAGACATGGTTGCGACCACCATGGCCTATTCGTTCATGGATGTCCTGCAGTATAAGCTGAGATACTCGATGATTTTTAGCCAGAATAGCGGGATGCTTGGACTCTTCAGGCATGGCAGCTCTGCTGAGCCGTCCACCTACGCGAAGAATTCCATCCTGTATTCTGCCATTGGTCGACTAACATCACCGTCTGGCCACCATAGGAATCTGAGTAGATCAGCGTCGGCCGACGAGACCTTTACCTGGTGGAACATGGCTTCCACATCTGCTACTATTGTTACTGGTTCCTGACGAAACCTGGTTAGAACTCCAATTATTGTGCTGGTAAGATTAGGTCCTTGAAGGAGTTGCTCATTCAAAGAGGTTCCCTGATATGACGCGCCACAGTCAAACACCACACGAAGCTTAAGCTTTTTAGGGTGGTACACCCCATGATGTGGAATATACCAAACTTTCCCATCACAACGGCCAAGGTCTTCAATTGGAACCTTTACCGCATATTTCTTGGTGATTGTATCATTCATGAAGGTAATATAATCTGCCCTGAATGACGGATTCCTGAGAAACTTCCTCTTCAGAGTTGTAGCACGTTGTTCTGCTACGGCCCGGTTGTTTGGCATTTTAATGTTCAACTCCTTTAATGGGAGATCAAGGCAGTAATGACCGTCTACCAACCTAGCAGATTGTCTCACCCTCTCCATGAACAGACGATCCGCCTTAGACATCTCATACCTTTCCTCTTGCCCATCCTCAGGAAAGTCATATTTAAACTGTTGTTTCCACAGGTCTTCCAGCCTGGCCACAGATACACGATTTGACACGGCTTGCATTATTTCATTCCTGCTTGTATTGCAACCATCCACCTTTAGTGGCCCATTGACTGTCCAACCCAGTATGGTTCTGACTGCAAAGGGCCCATCATCGACACTAGGAATAACTTCCTTTGGTTCCATCATCTTGGCAGCATCAGTTCCAATCAACAGACCTATGGCTGCATCAATGAGAGGTACTTGTACTCCTTTAAGATGTGGCCATTTATCTATATCTTCTTGTCGCGGGATGTTATTCCTGCTTACCGGAATAGCCTTTTGTGAAAACACTTCCTTTAGCTCTATGAAGGTATTTGAGTTCAGGTGGCCTACCTCCAACTCTGTCACCATAGTACTTGTCACAACTTTGCTTTCTGTCATGGTTGTAACAATAAGGCTAACCTTTTTCCCACGTAGATTCAGCTCATCAAGAAGTTCATCTGTGCAAAACGTAGCTGTGCTGCCAGGATCCAAGAATGCATATAAAGTGATTACTTTGTTACCCTTTTTGGCTTTTACTCGGACTGGAATGATGGCAAGGATGCACTCGGTGTTCTTGGGCATGTCGTCAAAATTCTGTTTACGTTTGCTGTTCACCAATCCGTTGAACACTGCCAGATTGTCACGATTTTAAACATCTGAAACATAAACCTTCCTTCCTGAGAAACTCTATCTTCTCTTTGTAAGGCGTATTCTGTAGTTTTTGACAATGGTCGAATGTGTGTCCCTCGTGGCAAAAGAGACAAGACTCTTGTGAGGCCTTGATGGTAGTGATAGGCTTGGGTGATGCTTTGGTGGTATTGAAAGAGCTTGTCTTACTAAAACCAGGCTCTATACTTGCATCCCTTTGAGTAGTAACTTGCTTTGCAGTAGTGGTAAAACTCCTTTTCATTCCACTTACTTTCCCAAAGGCAGCTGCAGGCCCTTTTAAGTGTTCCTTAAGTCTTCCCAAGTCCCCGTAGCAAGGATGCAGTGATTTCTCTGATACATCAGTGATAAACTTAACTACATCTGCAAACGTAGCTCTACGGTTGTGGTTTTCATTCAGGTCATGAGCCACATCCCTCCATTTCTCTCTCAACTTATATGGAAGCTTGGAAATAATTGTTCGTATGCTGATTGTAGTATTAAGCTCTGCCATACAGTCCATGGAACTCACACAATTGGTTAGAAAAAGAGCGAATGAATATAGGGCTTTGCCATCTTCATCCTTAATTGTTTGCCAATTCAAAACCTTTTCCATGTAGGCTGCTGCAACTGTATATTCATTACCAAAGTGCTTCTTTAAAAGAAACCTGGCCCTGTGATATCCTTCGTCTGGTTGCATGCTAAAGCAACTTTGCACAATCTCCTTAGGTTGTCCTCTCGTGTGCTGGTGCAGCAGATAGAGTCGCTGACTGTCATCCCCCCCGCTATTCTTCACTGAGTTTTCAAACGCTTTGATGAAAACATCATAGTCTAAAGGATCTCCACTAAAGATAGGAATCGCTTGAGGAGGGTTAGTATAAACCCTGAGTTGTTTATCCGGAACTTCGGTACGGTCGGTTTGACACTGAGCACCACTAAACATTGATCCTGGAAGCTGTTTAACAGCCCTTGCTTTGGTATCACAGCCGCGAGCCCCAGTCGTTACTTCCCCACTGTAATCTGTACTGTACCCTAATCTGTACCCCTTTACGGCTTCTTCTCTTGCCCTTTCGATCTGAACAGCCACACTACCCACAACAGGTACCTCTTCCCCAGCATACGTCGTCTTTGCCTGACTAAGATGGAAGTCATCAGTGCCAACATTTGGACCACGTGACTCAGTGAGGCCTGCACGTTTACTCATGATCTGACTTCGTGCTTTAGCAGCTGCAAGAGCGGCGTTCATTTCTAATTCTTCCTTTTCTGCCTTAAATTTAGCCTCCTCCTGCACCCTTAATGCCCTAAGCCTAGCTTCTTCCTGCTCTATCGCGTGTCTTTGCTTTAACGCTTCTGCCCTTGCTAATAGCTCAGCTCTTTCTATTTCGGCCTTAAGGCATGCCTTTGTAGCTGAAGATGTGACAGAACTTGTTCTAGATTTCCTAGATCTCCTTGTGGATGCTACAGACACACTGTCCTCGGGAGCAACGCTCTCATTTGCCTTACGTGCTTCCTCACGACGTTGGCGTACCTCTGTTAACCGACATGCGATGTCGTCGCCACGTCCCCTGAGTGCAGACAGCCTCGTATCGAACCAATCTTGATCGATCTCCATGTCATCTTCAAGCTTACGCTCTTGGTAAGTTTCCTTGAGTGAGTCATTTATATCACATAACTCTTTAAGCAGCTGGTAGAACGCTGGTAGCATCCTGTCCTCCACTACCGAATAGCAATCTTCATCCATGAACTGGTGGATCTTGCTCCTTTGTCTCAGCAGCTGCTCTAACTTAGCCTTTCTTTTGTTCTTCAGACTCCGCAAAGCATCTTCATGTACCACCTGTGAGGCCTCCTCAGCGGCTTCGCTGCTTGGCCTTGCCTGTTGGTCCATCACGCTGTCCGGATCAACATCTGAAGCAACCCGTCTTTCCATCAGTCTCTTAATAGTGCTTAGTGTAGAGATGGTTTCTTACTAATGTAGAGGTGATCTTACTCGAATCTAACGCTCCTGACTCTTCAGATTATACTTCACTCCAGAGATTGTTGTTAGACAAACATTGAACATTTATTGTACTTGCTTCTCAACTTAGCCAATGACAGATCAATTGTACATACAACTTTAAGCACGGTGATCTCACAAGCACGCTCACTAGCTGTTACATCAAACAAGTTTCCCAAAGTATGTCTGAACTCACGGGACTTGCAGGACTCGTAAAACTCGGTAAGAAACCGTGTGCCTCTACAGCTACACACAGAACCCTTTTCTTCCACCTTGTTGCAGTCCACACCTTTCTTGTAGTCAGAGTTCCTATGCTCCAGTTACTGTGTCACGTTTACACCCTTCAGTAGCTGAGCTAAAACTGAATCTCTCCTTAACAAACCCTTAGCATTGCATTGTTTCCTTGACCACTGGTCAACAAACTTAAAGGTAATCTACAAAGGCAATCATCAAAGGCAAACTATCAAAGCCATATGATGTCACTAAAGACATCATCAGTACATAGACACATTATATAAACAATTACATCACACACACAGCAAACATTACATAAAACAAGTAACTAAACTAACCCCCTTGGTTGGCTCATACAGCGCATAAAAACTTACACTCTTGATTTCTGGCTAAATAAAAGCTGTTGCAATGATATTTCCATGCTGAAATGAGTTGTTCTGGCTCAAATATGAAGGCAAACCCACTTTCCTTTCAGTATTTTGCTGCATTTGGCAGAAATCAGCTCATTCGGCCTGAAAATGCTTATTAAGCACAAAAAACTTACACTCTTGATTTCTGGCTAAATAAAAGCTGTTGCAATGATATTTCCATGCTGAACTGAGTTGTTCTGGCTCAAATATGAAGGCAAACCCACTTTCCTTTCAGTATTTTGCTGCATTTGGCAGAAATCAGCTCATTCGGCCTGAAAATGCTTATTAAGCACAAAAAACTTACACTCTTGATTTCTGGCTAAATAAAAGCTGTTGCAATGATATTTCCATGCTGAACTGAGTTGTTCTGGCTCAAATATGAAGGCAAACCCACTTTCCTTTCAGTATTTTGCTGCATTTGGCAGAAACAGGCATATTTGCTCATTCGGCCTGAAAATGCTTTTAAGCGCATAAAAACTTACACTCTTGATTTCTGGCTAAATAAAAGCTGTTGCAATGATATTTCCATGCTGAACTTAGTTGTTCTGGCTCAAATATGAAGGCAAACCCACTTTCCTTTCAGTATTTTGATGCATTTGGCAGAAATCAGCTCATTCGGCCTGAAAATGCTTTTAAGCGCATAAAAACTTACACTCTTGATTTCTGGCTAAATAAAAGCTGTTGCAATGATATTTCCATGCTGAACCGAGTTGTTCTGGCTCAAAAATGAAGGCAAACCCACTTTCCTTTCAGTATTTTGCTGCATTTGGCAGAAACAGGCATATTTGCTCATTTGGCCTGCAAATGCTTTTAAGCGTATAAAAACTTACACTCTTGATTTCTGGCTAAATAAAAGCTGTTGCAATGATATTTCCATGCTGAACTGAGTTGTTCTGGCTCAAATATGAAGGCAAACCCACTTTCCTTTCAGTATTTTGCTGCATTTGGCAGAAACAGGCATATTTGCTCATTCGGCCTGAAAATGCTTTTAAGCGCATAAAAACTTACACTCTTGTATTCTGGCTAAATAAAAGTTGTTGCAATGATATTTCCATGCTGAACTGAGTTGTTCTGGCTCAAATATGAAGGAAAACCCACTTTCCTTTCAGTGTTTTGCTGCATTTGGCAGAAATCAGCTCATTCGGCCTGAAAATGCTTTTAAGCGCATAAAAACTTACACTCTTGATTTCTGGCTAAATAAAAGCTGTTGCAATGATATTTCCATGCTGAACTGAGTTGTTCTGGCTCAAATATGAAGGCAAACCCACTTTCCTTTCAGTATTTTGCTGCATTTGGCAGAAATCAGCTCATTCGGCCTGAAAATGCTTTTAAGCACAAAAAACTTACACTCTTGATTTCTGGCTAAATAACAGCTGTTGCAATGATATTTCCATGCTGAACTGAGTTGTTCTGGCTCAAATATGAAGGCAAACCCACTTTCCTTTCAGTATTTTGCTGCATTTGGCAGAAACAGGCATATTTGCTCATTCGGCCTGAAAATGCTTTTAAGCGCATAAAAACTTACACTCTTGATTTCTGGCTAAATAAAAGCTGTTGCAATGATATTTCCATGCTGAACCGAGTTGTTCTGGCTCAAATATGAAGGCAAACCCACTTTCCTTTCAGTATTTTGCTGCATTTGGCAGAAACAGGCATATTTGCTCATTCGGCCTGAAAATGCTTTTAAGCGCATAAAAACTTACACTCTTGATTTCTGGCTAAATAAAAGCTGTTGCAATGATATTTCCATGCTGAACTGAGTTGTTCTGGCTCAAATATGAAGGCAAACCCACTTTCCTTTCAGTATTTTGCTGCATTTGGCAGAAATCAGCTCATTCGGCCTGAAAATGCTTTTAAGCGCATAAAAACTTACACTCTTGATTTCTGGCTGAATAAAAGCTGTTGCAATGATATTTCCATGCTGAACTGAGTTGTTCTGGCTCAAATATGAAGGCAAACCCACTTTCCTTTCAGTATTTTACTGCATTTGGCAGAAATCAGCTCATTCGGCCTGAAAATGCTTTTAAGCGCATAAAAACTTACACTCTTGATTTCTGGCTGAATAAAAGCTGTTGCAATGATATTTCCATGCTGAACTGAGTTGTTCTGGCTCAAATATGAAGGCAAACCCACTTTCCTTTCAGTATTTTGCTGCATTTGGCAGAAACAGGCATATTTGCTCATTCGGCCTGAAAATGCTTTTAAGCGCATAAAAACTTACACTCTTGTATTCTGGCTAAATAAAAGCTGTTGCAATGATATTTCCATGCTGAACTGAGTTGTTCTGGCTCAAATATGAAGGAAAACCCACTTTCCTTTCAGTATTTTGCTGCATTTGGCAGAAATCAGCTCATTCGGCCTGAAAATGCTTTTAAGCGCATAAAAACTTACACTCTTGATTTCTGGCTAAATAAAAGCTGTTGCAATGATATTTCCATGCTGAACCGAGTTGTTCTGGCTCAAATATGAAGGCAAACCCACTTTCCTTTCAGTATTTTGCTGCATTTGGCAGAAATCAGCTCATTCGGCCTGAAAATGCTTATTAAGCACAAAAAACTTACACTCTTGATTTCTGGCTAAATAAAAGCTGTTGCAATGATATTTCCATGCTGAACTGAGTTGTTCTGGCTCAAATATGAAGGCAAACCCACTTTCCTTTCAGTATTTTGCTGCATTTGGCAGAAATCAGCTCATTCGGCCTGAAAATGCTTTTAAGCGCATAAAAACTTACACTCTTGATTTCTGGCTGAATAAAAGCTTTGCAATGATATTTCCATGCTGAACTGAGTTGTTCTGGCTCAAATATGAAGGCAAACCCACTTTCCTTTCAGTATTTTGCTGCATTTGGCAGAAACAGGCATATTTGCTCATTCGGCCTGAAAATGCTTTTAAGCGCATAAAAACTTACACTCTTGATTTCTGGCTAAATAAAAGCTGTTGCAATGATATTTCCATGCTGAACTGAGTTGTTCTGGCTCAAATATGAAGGCAAACCCACTTTCCTTTCAGTATTTTGCTGCATTTGGCAGAAATCAGCTCATTCGGCCTGAAAATGCTTTTAAGAGCATAAAAACTTACACTCTTGATTTCTGGCTGAATAAAAGCTGTTGCAATGATATTTCCATGCTGAACTGAGTTGTTCTGGCTCAAATATGAAGGCAAACCCACTTTCCTTTCAGTATTTTGCTGCATTTGGCAGAAATCAGCTCATTCGGCCTGAAAATGCTTATTAAGCACAAAAAACTTACACTCTTGATTTCTGGCTAAATAAAAGCTGTTGCAATGATATTTCCATGCTGAACTGAGTTGTTCTGGCTCAAATATGAAGGCAAACCCACTTTCCTTTCAGTATTTTGCTGCATTTGGCAGAAACAGGCATATTTGCTCATTCGGCCTGAAAATGCTTTTAAGCGCATAAAAACTTACACTCTTGATTTCTGGCTGAATAAAAGCTGTTGCAATGATATTTCCATGCTGAACCGAGTTGTTCTGGCTCAAATATGAAGGCAAACCCACTTTCCTTTCAGTATTTTGCTGCATTTGGCAGAAACAGGCATATTTGCTCATTCGGCCTGAAAATGCTTTTAAGCGCATAAAAACTTACACTCTTGATTTCTGGCTAAATAAAAGCTGTTGCAATGATATTTCCATGCTGAAATGAGTTGTTCTGGCTCAAATATGAAGGCAAACCCACTTTCCTTTCAGTATTTTGCTGCATTTGGCAGAAATCAGCTCATTCGGCCTGAAAATGCTTATTAAGCACAAAAAACTTACACTCTTGATTTCTGGCTAAATAAAAGCTGTTGCAATGATATTTCCATGCTGAACTGAGTTGTTCTGGCTCAAATATGAAGGCAAACCCACTTTCCTTTCAGTATTTTGCTGCATTTGGCAGAAATCAGCTCATTCGGCCTGAAAATGCTTTTAAGCGCATAAAAACTTACACTCTTGATTTCTGGCTAAATAAAAGCTGTTGCAATGATATTTCCATGCTGAACCGAGTTGTTCTGGCTCAAATATGAAGGCAAACCCACTTTCCTTTCAGTATTTTGCTGCATTTGGCAGAAACAGGCATATTTGCTCATTCGGCCTGAAAATGCTTTTAAGCGCATAAAAACTTACACTCTTGATTTCTGGCTAAATAAAAGCTGTTGCAATGATATTTCCATGCTGAACTGAGTTGTTCTGGCTCAAATATGAAGGCAAACCCACTTTCCTTTCAGTATTTTGCTGCATTTGGCAGAAACAGGCATATTTGCTCATTTGGCCTGCAAATGCTTTTAAGCGTATAAAAACTTACACTCTTGATTTCTGGCTAAATAAAAGCTGTTGCAATGATATTTCCATGCTGAACTGAGTTGTTCTGGCTCAAATATGAAGGCAAACCCACTTTCCTTTCAGTATTTTGCTGCATTTGGCAGAAATCAGCTCATTCGGCCTGAAAATGCTTATTAAGCACAAAAAACTTACACTCTTGATTTCTGGCTAAATAAAAGCTGTTGCAATGATATTTCCATGCTGAACTGAGTTGTTCTGGCTCAAATATGAAGGCAAACCCACTTTCCTTTCAGTATTTTGCTGCATTTGGCAGAAACAGGCATATTTGCTCATTCGGCCTGAAAATGCTTTTAAGCGCATAAAAACTTACACTCTTGATTTCTGGCTAAATAAAAGCTGTTGCAATGATATTTCCATGCTGAACTTAGTTGTTCTGGCTCAAATATGAAGGCAAACCCACTTTCCTTTCAGTATTTTGATGCATTTGGCAGAAATCAGCTCATTCGGCCTGAAAATGCTTTTAAGCGCATACAAACTTACACTCTTGATTTCTGGCTAAATAAAAGCTGTTGCAATGATATTTCCATGCTGAACCGAGTTGTTCTGGCTCAAAAATGAAGGCAAACCCACTTTCCTTTCAGTATTTTGCTGCATTTGGCAGAAACAGGCATATTTGCTCATTCGGCCTGAAAATGCTTTTAAGCGCATAAAAACTTACACTCTTGATTTCTGGCTAAATAAAAGCTGTTGCAATGATATTTCCATGCTGAAATGAGTTGTTCTGGCTCAAATATGAAGGCAAACCCACTTTCCTTTCAGTATTTTGCTGCATTTGGCAGAAACAGGCATATTTGCTCATTTGGCCTGCAAATGCTTTTAAGCGTATAAAAACTTACACTCTTGATTTCTGGCTAAATAAAAGCTGTTGCAATGATATTTCCATGCTGAACTGAGTTGTTCTGGCTCAAATATGAAGGCAAACCCACTTTCCTTTCAGTATTTTGCTGCATTTGGCAGAAACAGGCATATTTGCTCATTCGGCCTGAAAATGCTTTTAAGCGCATAAAAACTTACACTCTTGATTTCTGGCTAAATAAAAGCTGTTGCAATGATATTTCCATGCTGAACTGAGTTGTTCTGGCTCAAATATGAAGGCAAACCCACTTTCCTTTCAGTATTTTGCTGCATTTGGCAGAAACAGGCATATTTGCTCATTCGGCCTGAAAATGCTTTTAAGCGCATAAAAACTTACACTCTTGATTTCTGGCTAAATAAAAGCTGTTGCAATGATATTTCCATGCTGAACTGAGTTGTTCTGGCTCAAATATGAAGGCAAACCCACTTTCCTTTCAGTATTTTGCTGCATTTGGCAGAAATCAGCTCATTCGGCCTGAAAATGCTTTTAAGCACAAAAAACTTACACTCTTGATTTCTGGCTAAATAAAAGCTGTTGCAATGATATTTCCATGCTGAACTGAGTGTTTCTGGCTCAAATATGAAGGCAAACCCACTTTCCTTTCAGTATTTTGCTGCATTTGGCAGAAACAGGCATATTTGCTCATTCGGCCTGAAAATGCTTTTAAGCGTATAAAAACTTACACTCTTGATTTCTGGCTGAATAAAAGCTGTTGCAATGATATTTCCATGCTGAACTGAGTTGTTCTGGCTCAAATATGAAGGCAAACCCACTTTCCTTTCAGTATTTTGCTGCATTTGGCAGAAACAGGCATATTTGCTCATTCGGCCTGAAAATGCTTTTAAGCGCATAAAAACTTACACTCTTGATTTCTGGCTAAATAAAAGCTGTTGCAATGATATTTCCATGCTGAACTGAGTTGTTCTGGCTCAAATATGAAGGCAAACCCACTTTCCTTTCAGTATTTTGCTGCATTTGGCAGAAATCAGCTCATTCGGCCTGAAAATGCTTTTAAGCACAAAAAACTTACACTCTTGATTTCTGGCTAAATAAAAGCTGTTGCAATGATATTTCCATGCTGAACTGAGTGTTTCTGGCTCAAATATGAAGGCAAACCCACTTTCCTTTCAGTATTTTGCTGCATTTGGCAGAAACAGGCATATTTGCTCATTCGGCCTGAAAATGCTTTTAAGCGCATAAAAACTTACACTCTTGATTTCTGGCTGAATAAAAGCTGTTGCAATGATATTTCCATGCTGAACTGAGTTGTTCTGGCTCAAATATGAAGGCAAACCCACTTTCCTTTCAGTATTTTGCTGCATTTGGCAGAAATCAGCTCATTCGGCCTGAAAATGCTTTTAAGCCCATAAAAACTTACACTCTTGATTTCTGGCTAAATAAAAGCTGTTGCATTGATATTTCCATGCTGAACTGAGTTGTTCTGGCTCAAATATGAAGGCAAACCCACTTTCCTTTCAGTATTTTGCTGCATTTGGCAGAAACAGGCATATTTGCTCATTCGGCCTGAAAATGCTTTTAAGCGCATAAAAACTTACACTCTTGATTTCTGGCTAAATAAAAGCTGTTGCAATGATATTTCCATGCTGAACTGAGTTGTTCTGGCTCAAATATGAAGGCAAACCCACTTTCCTTTCAGTATTTTGCTGCATTTGGCAGAAACAGGCATATTTGCTCATTCGGCCTGAAAATGCTTTTAAGCGCATAAAAACTTACACTCTTGATTTCTGGCTAAATAAAAGCTGTTGCAATGATATTTCCATGCTGAACTGATTTGTTCTGGCTCAAATATGAAAGCAAACCCACTTTCCTTTCAGTATTTTGCTGCATTTGGCAGAAATCAGCTCATTCGGCCTGAAAATGCTTTTAAGCGCATAAAAACTTACACTCTTGATTTCTGGCTAAATAAAAGCTGTTGCAATGATATTTCCATGCTGAACTGAGTTGTTCTGGCTCAAATATGAAGGCAAACCCACTTTCCTTTCAGTATTTTGCTGCATTTGGCAGAAACAGGCATATTTGCTCATTCGGCCTGAAAAGGCTTTTAAGCGCATAAAAACTTACACTCTTGATTTCTGGCTAAATAAAAGCTGTTGCAATGATATTTCCATGCTGAACTGAGTTGTTCTGGCTCAAATATGAAGGCAAACCCACTTTCCTTTCAGTATTTTGCTGCATTTGGCAGAAACAGGCATATTTGCTCATTCGGCCTGAAAATGCTTTTAAGCGCATAAAAACTTACACTCTTGATTTCTGGCTAAATAAAAGCTGTTGCAATGATATTTCCATGCTGAACTGAGTTGTTCTGGCTCAAATATGAAGGCAAACCCACTTTCCTTTCAGTATTTTGCTGCATTTGGCAGAAACAGGCATATTTGCTCATTCGGCCTGAAAATGCTTTTAAGCGCATAAAAACTTACACTCTTGATTTCTGGCTAAATAAAAGCTGTTGCAATGATATTTCCATGCTGAACTGAGTTGTTCTGGCTCAAATATGAAGGCAAACCCACTTTCCTTTCAGTATTTTGCTGCATTTGGCAGAAACAGGCATATTTGCTCATTCGGCCTGAAAATGCTTTTAAGCGCATAAAAACTTACACTCTTGATTTCTGGCTAAATAAAAGCTGTTGCAATGATATTTCCATGCTGAACTGAGTTGTTCTGGCTCAAATATGAAGGCAAACCCACTTTCCTTTCAGTATTTTGCTGCGTTTGGCAGAAACAGGCATATTTGCTCATTCGGCCTGAAAATGCTTTTAAGCGCATAAAAACTTACACTCTTGATTTCTGGCTAAATAAAAGCTGTTGCAATGATATTTCCATGCTGAACTGAGTTGTTCTGGCTCAAATATGAAGGCAAACCCACTTTCCTTTCAGTATTTTGCTGCATTTGGCAGAAATCAGCTCATTCGGCCTGAAAATGCTTTTAAGCGCATAAAAACTTACACTCTTGATTTCTGGCTAAATAAAAGCTGTTGCAATGATATTTCCATGCTGAACCGAGTTGTTCTGGCTCAAATATGAAGGCAAACCCACTTTCCTTTCAGTATTTTGCTGCATTTGGCAGAAACAGGCATATTTGCTCATTCGGCCTGAAAATGCTTTTAAGCGCATAAAAACTTACACTCTTGATTTCTGGCTAAATAAAAGCTGTTGCAATGATATTTCCATGCTGAACTGAGTTGTTCTGGCTCAAATATGAAGGCAAACCCACTTTCCTTTCAGTATTTTGCTGCATTTGGCAGAAATCAGCTCATTCGGCCTGAAAATGCTTTTAAGCACAAAAAACTTACACTCTTGATTTCTGGCTAAATAACAGCTGTTGCAATGATATTTCCATGCTGAACTGAGTTGTTCTGGCTCAAATATGAAGGCAAACCCACTTTCCTTTCAGTATTTTGCTGCATTTGGCAGAAACAGGCATATTTGCTCATTCGGCCTGAAAATGCTTTTAAGCGCATAAAAACTTACACTCTTGATTTCTGGCTAAATAAAAGCTGTTGCAATGATATTTCCATGCTGAACTGAGTTGTTCTGGCTCAAATATGAAGGCAAACCCACTTTCCTTTCAGTATTTTGCTGCATTTGGCAGAAACAGGCATATTTGCTCATTCGGCCTGAAAATGCTTTTAAGCGCATAAAAACTTACACTCTTGATTTCTGGCTAAATAAAAGCTGTTGCAATGATATTTCCATGCTGAACTGAGTTGTTCTGGCTCAAATATGAAGGCAAACCCACTTTCCTTTCAGTATTTTGCTGCATTTGGCAGAAACAGGCATATTTGCTCATTCGGCCTGAAAATGCTTTTAAGCGCATAAAAACTTACACTCTTGATTTCTGGCTAAATAAAAGCTGTTGCAATGATATTTCCATGCTGAACTGAGTTGTTCTGGCTCAAATATGAAGGCAAACCCACTTTCCTTTCAGTATTTTGCTGCATTTGGCAGAAACAGGCATATTTGCTCATTCGGCCTGAAAATGCTTTTAAGCGCATAAAAACTTACACTCTTGATTTCTTGCTAAACAAAAGCTGTTGCAATGATATTTCCATGCTGAACTGAGTTGTTCTGGCTCAAATATGAAGGCAAACCCACTTTCCTTTCAGTATTTTGCTGCATTTGGCAGAAATCAGCTCATTCGGCCTGAAAATGCTTTTAAGCGCATAAAAACTTACACTCTTGATTTCTGGCTAAATAAAAGCTGTTGCAATGATATTTCCATGCTGAACTGAGTTGTTCTGGCTCAAATATGAAGGCAAACCCACTTTCCTTTCAGTATTTTGCTGCATTCGGCAGAAACAGGCATATTTGCTCATTCGGCCTGAAAATGCTTTTAAGCACAAAAAACTTACACTCTTGATTTCTGGCTAAATAAAAGCTGTTGCAATGATATTTCCATGCTGAACTGAGTTGTTCTGGCTCAAATATGAAGGCAAACCCACTTTCCTTTCAGTATTTTGCTGCGTTTGGCAGAAACAGGCATATTTGCTCATTCGGCCTGAAAATGCTTTTAAGCGCATAAAAACTTACACTCTTGATTTCTGGCTAAATAAAAGCTGTTGCAATTATATTTCCATGCTGAACTGAGTTGTTCTGGCTCAAATATGAAGGCAAACCCACTTTCCTTTCAGTATTTTGCTGCATTTGGCAGAAATCAGCTCATTCGGCCTGAAAATGCTTTTAAGCGCATAAAAACTTACACTCTTGATTTCTGGCTAAATAAAAGCTGTTGCAATGATATTTCCATGCTGAACCGAGTTGTTCTGGCTCAAATATGAAGGCAAACCCACTTTCCTTTCAGTATTTTGCTGCATTTGGCAGAAACAGGCATATTTGCTCATTCGGCCTGAAAATGCTTTTAAGCGCAAAAAAACTTACACTCTTGATTTCTGGCTAAATAAAAGCTGTTGCAATGATATTTCCATGCTGAACTGAGTTGTTCTGGCTCAAATATGAAGGCAAACCCACTTTCCTTTCAGTATTTTGCTGCATTTGGCAGAAATCAGCTCATTCGGCCTGAAAATGCTTTTAAGCACAAAAAACTTACACTCTTGATTTCTGGCTAAATAACAGCTGTTGCAATGATATTTCCATGCTGAACTGAGTTGTTCTGGCTCAAATATGAAGGCAAACCCACTTTCCTTTCAGTATTTTGCTGCATTTGGCAGAAACAGGCATATTTGCTCATTCGGCCTGAAAATGCTTTTAAGCGCATAAACACGTACACTCTTGATTTCTGGCTAAATAAACGCTGTTGCAATGATATTTCCATGCTGAACTGAGTTGTTCTGGGTCAAATGTGAAGGCAAACCCACTTTCCCTTCAGTATTTTGTTGCAATTGGCAGAAACAAGCATATTTGCTCATTCGCCCTGAAAATGCTTTTAAGCGCATAAAAACTTACACTCTTGAGTTCTGGCTAAATAAAAGCTGTAGCAATGATATTTCCATGCTGAACTGAGTTGTTCTGGGTCAAAAATAAAGGCAAACCCACTTTCCTTTCAGTATTTTGCTGCATTTGGCAGAAACAGGCATATTTGCTAATTCGGCCAGAAAATGCTTTTAAGCGCATAAAAACTTACACTCTTGAGTTCTGGCTAAATAAAAGCTGTAGCAATGATATTTCCATGCTGACCTGAGTTGTTCTGGGTCAAAAATAAAGGCAAACCCACTTTCCTTTCAGTATTTTGCTGCATTTGGCAGAAACAATCATATTTGCTCATTCGGCCTGAAAATGCTTTTAAGCGCATAAAAACGTACACTCTTGATTTCTGGCTAAATAAAAGCTGTTGCAATGATATTTCCATGCTGAACTGAGTTGTTCTGGCTCAAAAATGAAGGCAAACCCACTTTCCTTTCAGTATTTTGCTGCAATTGGCAGAAATCAGCTCATTCGGCCTGAAAATGATTTTAAGCGCATAAAAACGTACACTCTTGATTTCTGGCTAAATAAAAGCTGTTGCAATGATATTTCCATGATGAACTGAGTTGTTCTGGGTCAAATATGAAGGCAAACCCACTTTCCGTTCAGTATTTTGCTGCATTTGGCAGAAACAAGCATATTTGCTCATTCGGCCTGAAAATGCTTTTAAGCGCATAAAAACTTACACTCTTGATTTCTGGCTACATAAAAGATGTTGCGATGATATTTCCATGCTGAACTGAGTTGTTCTCGGTCAAAAATGAAGGCAAACCCACTTTCCTTTCAGTATTTTTCTACATTTGGCAGAAACAACCACATTTGCTCATTCGGCCTGAAAATGCTTTTAAGCGCATAAAAACGTACACTCTTGATTTCTGAATAAATAAAAGCTGTTGCATGATATTTCCATGCTGAACTGAGTTGTTCTGGGTCAAATATGAAGGCAAACACACTTTCCTTTCAGTATTTTGCTGCAATTGGCAGAAATCAGCTCATTCGGCCTGAAAATGCTTTTAAGCGCATAAAAACGTACACTCTTGATTTCTGTCTAAATAAAAGCTGTTGCAATGATATTTCCATGCTGAACTGAGTTGTTCTGGGTCAAAAATAAAGGCAAACCCACTTTCCTTTCAGTATTTTGCTGCATTTGGCAGAAACAGGCATATTTGCTAATTCGGCCAGAAAATGCTTTTAAGCGCATAAAAACCTACACTCTTGAGTTCTGGCTAAATAAAAGCTGTAGCAATGATATTTCCATGCTGACCTGAGTTGTTCTGGGTCAAAAATAAAGGCAAACCCACTTTCCTTTCAGTATTTTGCTGCAATTGGCAGAAATCAGCTCATTCGGCCTGAAAATGCTTTTAAGCGCATAAAAACTTACACTCTTGATTTCTGGCTAAATGAAAGCTGTTGCAATGATATTTCCATGATGAACTGAGTTGTTCTGGGTCAAATATGAAGGCAAACCCACTTTCCTTTCAGTATTTTTCTGCATTTGGCAGAAACAAGCATATTTGCTCATTCGGCCTGAAAATGCTTTTAAGCGCATAAAAACTTACACTCTTGATTTCTGGCTACATAAAAGATGTTGCGATGATAGTTCCATGCTGAACTGAGTTGTTCTGGCTCAAATATGAAGGCAAACCCACTTTTCTTTCAGTATTTTGCTGCAATTGGCAGAAATCAGCTCATTCGGCCTGAAAATGATTTTAAGCGCATAAAAACGTACACTCTTGATTTCTGGCTAAATAAAAGCTGTTGCAATGATATTTCCATGCTGAACTGAGTTGTTCTCGGTCAAAAATGAAGGCAAACCCACTTTCCTTTCAGTATTTTTCTACATTTGGCAGAAACAACCACATTTGCTCATTCGGCCTGAAAATGCTTTTAAGCGCATAAAAACTTACACTCTTGATTTCTGGCTAAATGAAAGCTGTTGCAATGATATTTCCATGATGAACTGAGTTGTTCTGGGTCAAATATGAAGGCAAACCCACTTTCCTTTCAGTATTTTGCTGCATTTGGCAGAAACAAGCATATTTGCTCATTCGGCCTGAAAATGCTTTTAAGCGCATAAAAACTTACACTCTGGATTTCTGGCTACATAAAAGATGTTGCGATGATATTTCCATGCTGAACTGAGTTGTTCTCGGTCAAAAATGAAGGCAAACCCACTTTCCTTTCAGTATTTTTCTACATTTGGCAGAAACAACCACATTTGCTCATTCGGCCTGAAAATGCTTTTAAGCGCATAAAAACTTACACTCTTGATTTCTGGCTAAATGAAAGCTGTTGCAATGATATTTCCATGATGAACTGAGTTGTTCTGGGTCAAATATGAAGGCAAACCCACTTTCCTTTCAGTATTTTGCTGCATTTGGCAGAAACAAGCATATTTGCTCATTAGGCCTGAAAATGCTTTTAAGCGCATAAAAACGTACACTCTTGATTTCTGAATAAATAAAAGCTGTTGCATGATATTTCCATGCTGAACTGAGTTGTTCTGGGTCAAATATGAAGGCAAACACACTTTCCTTTCAGTATTTTGCTGCAATTGGCAGAAATCAGCTCATTCGGCCTGAAGATGCTTTTAAGCGCATAAAAACGTACACTCTTGATTTCTGTCTAAATAAAAGCTGTTGCAATGATATTTCCATGCTGAACTGAGTTGTTCTGGGTCAAATATGAAGGCAAACCCACTTTCCTTTGAGTATTTTGCTGCATTTGGCAGAAATCAGCTCATTCGGCCTGAAAATGCTTTTAAGCGCATAAAAACTTACACTCTTGATTTCTGGCTATATAAAAGCTGTTGCAATGATATTTCCATGCTGAACTGAGTTGTTCTGGCTCAAATATGAAGGCAAACCCACTTTCCTTTCAGTATTTTGCTGCATTTGGCAGAAACAAGCATATTTGCTCATTCGGCCTGAAAATGCTTTTAAGCACATAAAAACTTATACTCTTGATTTCTGGCTACATAAAAGATGTTGCGATGATATTTCCATGCTGAACTGAGTTGTTCTGGGTCAAATATGAAGGCAAACCCACTTTCCTTTCAGTATTTTGCTGCATTTGGCAGAAACAAGCATATTTGCTCATTCGGCCTGAAAATGCTTTTAAGCGCATAAAAACGTACACTCTTGATTTCTGAATAAATAAAAGCTGTTGCATGATATTTCCATGCTGAACTGAGTTGTTCTGGGTCAAATATGAAGGCAAACCCACTTTCCTTTGAGTGTTTTGCTGCAATTGGCAGAAATCAGTTCATTCGGCCTGAAAATGCTTTTAAGCACATAAAAACTTACACTCTTGATTTCTGGCTAAATAAAAGCTGTTGCAATGATATTTCCATGCTGAACTGAGTTGTTCTGGCTCAAATATGAAGGCAAACCCACTTTCCTTTGAGTATTTTGCTGCAATTGGCAGAAGTCAGCTCATTCGGCCTGAAAATGCTTTTAAGCGCATAAAAACTTACACTCTTGATTTCTGGCTAAATAGAAGCTGTTGCAATGATATTTCCATGCTGAACTGAGTTGTTCTGGGTCAAATATGAAGGCAAACCCACTTTCCTTTCAGTATTTTGCTGCATTTGGCAGAAAAAATCATATTTGCACATTCGGCCTGAAAATGCTTTTAAGCGCATAAAAACGTACACTCTTGATTTCTGGCTAAATAAAAGCTGTTGCAATGATATTTCCATGCTGAACTGAGTTGTTCTGGGTCAAAAATGAAGGCAAACCCACTTTCCTTTCAGTATTTTGCTGCATTTGGCAGAAACAAGCATATTTGCTCATTCGGCCTGAAAATGCTTTTAAGCGCATAAAAACGTACACTCTTGATTTCTGAATAAATAAAAGATGTTGCGATGATATTTCCATGCTGAACTGAGTTGTTCTGGGTCAATTATGAAGGCAAAACAACTTTCCTTTGAGTATTTTGCTGCAATTGGCAGAAATCAGCTCATTCGGCCTGAAAATGCTTTTAAGCGCATAAAAACTTACACTCTTGATTTCTGGCTAAATAAAAGCTGTTGCAATGATATTTCCATGATGAACTGAGTTGTTCTGGGTCAAATATGAAGGCAAACCCACTTTCCGTTCAGTATTTTGCTGCATTTGGCAGAAACAAGCATATTTGCCATTCGGCCTGAAAATGCTTTTAAGCGCATAAAAACTTACACTCTTGATTTCTGGCTACATAAAAGATGTTGCGATGATAGTTCCATGCTGAACTGAGTTGTTCTGTCTCAAATATGAAGGCAAACCCACTTTCCTTTCAGTATTTTGCTGCATTTGGCAGAAACAAGCATATTTGCTCATTCGGCCTGAAAATGCTTTTAAGCGCATAAAAACGTACACTCTTGATTTCTGAATAAATAAAAGCTGTTGCAATGATATTTCCATGCTGAACTGAGTTGTTCTGGGTCAAATATGAAGGCAAACCCACTTTCCTTTCAGTATTTTGCTGCAATTGGCAGAAATCAGCTCATTCGGCCTGAAAATGCTTTTAAGCGCATAAAAACGTACACTTTTGATTTCTGGCTAAATAAAAGCTGTTGCAATGATATTTCCATGCTGAACTGAGTTGTTCTGGGTCAAAAATGAAGGCAAACCCACTTTCCTTTTAGTATTTTCCTGCATTTGGCAGAAACAAGCATATTTGCTCATTCGGCCTGAAAATGCTTTTAAGCGCATAAAAACGTACACTCTTGATTTCTGAATAAATAAAAGCTGTTGCAATGATATTTCCATGCTGAACTGAGTTGTTCTGGGTCAAATATGAAGGCAAACCCACTTTCCTTTCAGTATTTTGCTGCATTTGGCAGAAACAAGCATATTTGCTCATTCGGCCTGAAAATGCTTTTAAGCGCATAAAAACTTACACTCTTGATTTCTGGCTACATAAAAGATGTTGCGATGATATTTCCATGCTGAACTGAGTTGATCTAGGTCAAATATGAAGGCAAACCCACTTTCCTTTTAGTATTTTGCTGCATTTGGCAGAAACAAGCATATTTGCACATTCGGCCTGAAAATGCTTTTAAGCGCATAAACACTTCCACTCTTGATTTCTGGCTAAATAAAAGCTGTTGCAATGATATTTCCATGCTGAACTGAGTTGTTCTGGGTCAAAAATGAAGGCAAACCCACTTTCCTTTCAGTATTTTGCTGCATTTGGCAGAAATCAGCTCATTCGGCCTGAAAATGCTTTTAAGCACATAAAAACTTACAATCTTGATTTCTGAATAAATAAAAGCTGTTGCATGATATTTCCATGCTGAACTGAGTTGTTCGCGGTCAAATATGAAGGCAAACCCACTTTCCGTTCAGTATTTTGCTGCATTTGGCAGAAACAAGCATATTTGCACATTCGGCCTGAAAATGCTTTTAAGCGCATAAACACTTCCACTCTTGATTTCTGGCTAAATAAAAGATGTTGCGATGATATTTCCATGCTGAACTGAGTTGATCTAGGTCAAATATGAAGGCAAACCCACTTTCCTTTTAGTATTTTGCTGCATTTGGCAGAAACAAGCATATTTGCACATTCGGCCTGAAAATGCTTTTAAGCGCATAAACACTTCCACTCTTGATTTCTGGCTACATAAAAGATGTTGCGATGATAGTTCCATGCTGAACTGAGTTGTTCTGGCTCAAATATGAAGGCAAACCCACTTTCCTTTCAGTATTTTGCTGCATTTGGCAGAAACAAGCATATTTGCTCATTCGGCCTGAAAATGCTTTTAAGCGCATAAAAACGTACACTCTTGATTTCTGGCTAAATAAAAGCTGTTGCAATGATATTTCCATGCTGAACTGAGTTGTTCTGCGTCAAAAATGAAGGCAAACCCACTTTCCTTTTAGTATTTTCCTGCATTTGGCAGAAACAATCATATTTGCTCATTCGGCCTGAAAATGATTTTAAGCGCATAAAAACTTACACTCTTGATTTCTGGCTAAATAAAAGCTGTTGCAATCATATTTCCATGATGAACTGAGTTGTTCTGGGTCAAATATGAAGGCAAACCCACTTTCCTTTGAGTGTTTTGCTGCAATTGGCAGAAATCAGCTCATTCGGCCTGAAAATGCTTTTAAGCACATAAAAACTTACACTCTTGATTTCTGGCTAAATAAAAGCTGTTGCAATGATATTTCCATGCTGAACTGAGTTGTTCTGGGTCAAATATGAAGGCAAACCCACTTTCCTTTCAGTATTTTGCTGCATTTGGCAGAAACAAGCATATTTGCTCATTCGGCCTGAAAATGCTTTTAAGCGCATAAAAACTTACACTCTTGATTTCTGGCTAAATAAAAGCTTTTGCTATGATATTGCGATGCTGAACTGAGTTGTTCTGGGTACAATATGAAGGCAAACCCACTTTCCTTTCAGTATTTTGCTGCATTTGGCAGAAACAATCATATTTGCTCATTCGGCCTGAAAATGCTTTTAAGCGCATAAAAACTTACACTCTTGATTTCTGGCTAAATAAAAGCTGTTGCAATCATATTTCCATGATGAACTGAGTTGTTCTGGGTCAAATATGAAGGCAAACCCACTTTCCTTTCAGTATTTTGCTGCATTTGGCAGAAACAATCATATTTGCTCATTCGGCCTGAAAATGCTTTTAAGCGCATAAAAACGTACACTCTTGATTTCTGGCTAAATAAAAGCTGTTGCAATGATATTTCCATGCTGAACTGAGTTGTTCTGGGTCAATTATGAAAGCAAAACCACTTTCCTTTGAGAATTTTGCTGCAATTGGCAGAAATCAGCTCATTCGGTCTGAAAATGCTTTTAAGCGCATAAAAACTTACACTCTTGATTTCTGGCTAAATAAAAGCTGTTGCAATGATATTTCCATGATGAACTGAGTTTTTCTGGGTCAAATATGAAGGCAAACCCACTTTCCGTTCAGTATTTTGCTGCATTTGGCAGAAACAAGCATATTTGCCATTCGGCCTGAAAATGCTTTTAAGCGCATAAAAACTTACACTCTTGATTTCTGGCTACATAAAAGATGTTGCGATTATAGTTCCATGCTGAACTGAGTTGTTCTCGGTCAAAAATGAAGGCAAACCCACTTTCCTTTCAGTATTTTACTACATTTGGCAGAAACAACCATATTTGCTCATTCGGCCTGAAAATGATTTTAAGCGCATAAAAACTTACACTCTTGATTTCTGGCTAAATGAAAGCTGTTGCAATGATATTTCCATGCTGAACTGAGTTGTTCTGGGTCAAATATGAAGGCAAACCCACTTTCCTTTCAGTATTTTGCTGCATTTGGCAGAAATCAGCTCATTCGGCCTGAAAATGCTTTTAAGCACATAAAAACTTATACTCTTGATTTCTGGCTACATAAAAGATGTTGCAATGATATTTCCATGCTGAACTGAGTTGTTCTGGGTCAAAAATGAAGGCAAACCCACTTTCCTTTCAGTATTTTGCTGCAATTGGCAGAAATCAGCTCATTCGGCCTGAAAATGCTATTAAGCGCATAAACACGTACACTCTTGATTTCTGGCTAAATAAACGCTGTTGCAATGATATTTCCATGCTGAAATGAGTTGTTCGCGGTCAAATATGAAGGCAAGCCCACTTTCCTTTTAGTATTTTGCTGCATTTGGCAGAAACAAGCATATTTGCTCATTCGGACTGAAAATGCTTTTAAGCGCATAAAAACTTACACTCTTGATTTCTGGCTAAATAAAACCTGTTGCAATGATATTTCCATGCTGAACTGAGTTGTTCGCGGTCAAATATGAAGGCAAGCCCACTTTCCTTTTAGTATTTTGCTGCATTTGGCAGAAACAAGCATATTTGCTCATTCGGACTGAAAATGCTTTTAAGCGCATAAAAACTTACACTCTTGATTTCTGGCTAAATAAAAGCTGTTGCAATGATATTTCCATGCTGAACTGAGTTGTTCTGGGTCAAATATGAAGACAAACCCACTTTCCTTTCAGTATTTTGCTGCATTTGGCAGAAACAAGCATATTTGCTCATTCGGCCTGAAAATGCTTTTAAGCGCATAAAAACTTACACTCTTGATTTCTGGCTACATAAAAGATGTTGCGATTATAGTTCCATGCTGAACTGAGTTGTTCTCGGTCAAAAATGAAGGCAAACCCACTTTCCTTTCAGTGTTTTGCTACATTTGGCAGAAACAACCATATTTGCTCATTCGGCCTGAAAATGCTTTTAAGCGAATAAAAACTTACACTCTTGATTTCTGGCTACATAAAAGATGTTGCGATTATAGTTCCATGCTGAACTGAGTTGTTCTCGGTCAAAAATGAAGGCAAACCCACTTTCCTTTCAGTGTTTTGCTACATTTGGCAGAAACAACCATATTTGCTCATTCGGCCTGAAAATGCTTTTAAGCGAATAAAAACTTGATTTCTGAATAAATAATTTCTGAATTTCTGAATTGATTTCTGAATTGATTTCTGAATAAATAAAAGCTGTTGCATGATATTTCCATGCTGAACTGAGTTGTTCTGGGTCAAAAATGAAGGCAAACCCACTTTCCTTTCAGTATTTTGCTGCAATTGGCAGAAATCAGCTCATTCGGCCTGAAAATGCTATTAAGCGCATAAACACGTACACTCTTGATTTCTGGCTAAATAAACGCTGTTGCAATGATATTTCCATGCTGAAATGAGTTGTTCTGGATCAAATATGAAGGCAAACCCACTTTCCTTTCAGTAATTTGCTACATTTGGCAGAAACAAGCATATTTGCTCATTAGGCCTGAAAATGCTTTTAAGCGCATAAAATCTTACACTCTTGATTTCTGGCTAAATAAAACCTGTTGCAATGATATTTCCATGCTGAACTGAGTTGTTCGCGGTCAAATATGAAGGCAAGCCCACTTTCCTTTTAGTATTTTGCTGCATTTGGCAGAAACAAGCATATTTGCTCATTCGGACTGAAAATGCTTTTAAGCGCATAAAAACTTACACTCTTGATTTCTGGCTAAATAAAAGCTGTTGCAATGATATTTCCATGCTGAACTGTGTTGTTCTGGGTCAAATATGAAGACAAACCCACTTTCCTTTCAGTATTTTGCTGCATTTGGCAGAAACAAGCATATTTGCTCATTCGGCCTGAAAATGCTTTTAAGCGCATAAAAACTTACACTCTTGATTTCTGG